>NC_056742.1:79870364-79932864 GCF_019279795.1 Protopterus annectens
AGTTGTCCAATACATACTTTAATATCTCAAAACAACAGCTAGTACTGATTCTTTAACTGTAACATCCATTCATCTGCAACTCTTTTTTCTCATTTTTGGACATGGAGTCAGGGCATCACTTCAAAAGTGGCAATCATCTAGAGCCGGTGCTCACACTGCCAGATGGCTAGCCCTGCCATGGTTACTCTTCCATATCACGCATACATACACACACTCACACCTATGGTCAGTTTAGAGTGTCCAGTCCATCTATTCCATATCTTCAGAATGTGGGAGGAAACCGGGGCATGCAGAAAAAAAAAACCTCACATGAACAAAGGGAGGATATGCAGAATCTGGATAGTAGGCACCCAAGAACTGAACCAGAGAACATCTTGCTGTGAGGCACAACTGTGTTGTTTCTACTTTTCTACTATAAGTTATCAATGTATAATAAACAACAAAAATAACAAAATGGGCACACACAATTAACTTTAAAATTTATATATATATATATATATATATATATATATATATATATATATATATATATAAGTTTATTATAAATAATTATAATTTTTATGCAAAATTCTTAAACTTTTTAGATAGTGCAGTAGTGGACTGAGCGACTTTGTCACTTAACTCAGGCTAGCTTCTTCAAGTTTATACTGGAAATTTTTTACATGGAAATATATACATAGAATGCTTGTTACTCCATGTAAAATCTCTAAGTTTAGTAAAATGACTTCTTCAGTCTGTTGGAGATGTATTAAATATGTAAAAACTGATTGGACACACATTCATGGATTGTGAAAAATGAAATATATATTGGGAAGACATGAGCATGTTTTCGGAGGGGTTATGGTCTGATAATTGTTCTTTAACTAAATCAATAATGCTAAAACACAAAAATTCCTCCAGCAGACAAACCACACTAGTAGCCAGAAATCAAAATTAAGTGCAGAGAAAAGCACCAGTGTCATACCTTCTTCAGACCCATAACAAAAGCGCTTTCAGTTTGTATATGTATGAAACTTGGATTTATTTTGCCTGCTGCCTGTTGTTTGCTGTCTACTTTACATTTGGATACTTTAAATTGTGACTGCTGTGTATCCATACTTGGATTTATTTAACCTCCTGTTTGCTGCTCTTGCCTATTTTACCTGTGGATGTTTTGAACTGTGACTGTTGCGTTTCCACACTGGTGCTTTTCTCTGCACTAAATCAATAATGCTAATGAATGTTCCACTTCCTTTATCTGTAAAAGCCAGGTAGCAATAACATGTTCTGGAGTCTCCTGGCAGTAGCTAGAAAAGTTATTACAAAAAAACTGAAATTAAACTCGGTTCCTACAGTCAAATAATTTTTAAATTTATCGGCAATACTATGTAAAACTGAAAAACAGGTGATCAGAATAAGATCTATAAATAATACTGAGACTTTTAGTGGTTGGTATAGCTTTGAAATGTTGCTATTGTAATACCAAGACTCATAATGTGTTAATTGTATAAGATTACCCTGATGATTCAATATATTCCTAACATTGTATAACAGTATGTGATGTTGAATTTCTTCCTTTTGTGTATATATTGTAAATATGTTAAATTAATAAACATTTTCTTAAAAAATGTTAAGCCTACCTGCTCATTTTATTATTTTTGTTTATTGCACAATATTGTTTTATTTACTTATTTTCCATGCTTTTTTAGAGTAATTATCATATCAGTGTGTTTATCTATCTATCTGCTATGCTGAGTTTATCTCTTATATGAGCTAATGCTACCTTCCCAACCTTGTACCCCCCAAAAACGTCCCTTGACATAAAATAAATAAAAGAAAAACAGCCTTTACATTTTATTTGTCATTGTCATACCCTCCAACTTCCTGTTTATAACAAATTTTCTCATTCCATTTATTTATTTATTCTTTCAGTCATTTCTGATACTTGCAAGGGGCACAAAGTGAGGGAGCACTGAACACAGAATACAGAATACAGCAATGCTAGCAGAAGACAAGCCAAGGCAAGCCAGAGCACCCGGAGGAAACCCACGCAACCACAGGGAGGACATGCAGAGTGAGATCTGACTTCTAAAACTGAGCAAAAAGAGCCATGGGATGAACAAAATCAAAGAAGTTCCAAATGTTACAGCAATTGCAAGCATAACGGGGGACTAAACAAATAAACTGCACCTGTATTTACTGTAATTAGTTCAGTCCATAAAACCATTTGTAGCCAGTAAAAAAAGTTATAAAACTCAGCATACAGTGGGGTATCCTACTTACGCTTCCATATGATTTGTAAGTTTTTGTTGTTGCTGTTGCATTTGTCTAAACCCTGAATTCCCTGACAAATTTCTATTAACTTACGCAACAATTAAGTTTTTCTGCCTTATTATATTGCAGGTTCAGGGCTAAGTACTTGGGAATCAGTCTACAGACCATTTCAGCTCTACTCAAAAGCCCTTATTCAAAATTGCTGTTTTGCCTCAAGGGGGGCAAGAAAAATAGTCTGGTTCCTTAAAGATGGCATAGGTGCTACTCTGCTTACATATACTTCCAAAGGTGTATGATATATTTCACCTTTTATATAATTTATTTATGTGGGCATTCCAGCATATGGGGCTTGCTTTTTTTTAAATTTTCACTATATTTGGTGTGGATAGGTACTGCTTTATCAATAGAACTATTTAAGTGGGAGAATCTTTTCCAATCACCATTCCCATCCTTGTAAACATAAAGTGAGCAGAGTTCAAAGTTAGTTTGTATTGCTCTAAAAGAGCCCATGTACAACAAGATCCAGCAAAACTTGCCAACAAGCTATTTTTTAGGACTTGAGAACAAATTTCTGGACATAGGCTCAGTGAATCTCTAGAATTTAGCCAACAATACTTTATAGAGCTCATATACCAAATTTCCACAGTGCATCATAGGACTATGTCACCCATGGTGCAAATATTTAGATTTGTGAAACTAACTGATAAACTTGTTAGTGTGAGAAGTGGATGCTTCCCTACTGGGAGTTGGCATAATAATTAAGGTGGTTATCTTCCTGACCCAAAGTACAGGGTTTAATTCTCACCTTGGGGAAGCATGGCTTGTTTTAAAAAAGTTGCCTGGGATCATTAGCCTAGTAATCAGCTAAGATCTCACACTCTTAGTCATTATCTTTACTTCCACTGTATTGTGAATGCAGGCCCATCAAGGTTTGAACAGAGCCACCTCAGTTAATCAGATCATCATGAGTAAGATTTGCATATTAGTGTAATAATTTTAGTGCTAAGACCATACTGACCAATGAGGAGCATTGTTCAATCACTAACAGCTTGGACATCCATGTCTGCAAATAGTTATCTAATATATCTATCTGTGTCAAGCAAACTTCCTCATTAGCACTCCAAGAAAAATCTTGATGAGTGGATAGGAAATAGGAAATATACACTGGGGATCACTTCTGCGGCTGTGCTTGACAGGGGCACAGGAAATTAACTTTCTTGGGTGGCGTAAGCCAGGGAAACTTGTTGGCTAGGCTTACTTAGGCCCTTGGGCCGATAGCCTAGTACCTACCTATGAACCTATAAACCTATAAAAGTACACAAACTCCTGTGTTTACCAAATGTGCTAGGAATAAAGCAAAAATTCAATACCCACATAAATTCCCGCACTACAATAGCAACTAGTATAAAATAAATTTTATTGAAACAATCCATACTCATGAATCACTGATCACAGACTGTGAGCCATGGTAAGGATAGCCACTCAGTGGTGTAAAATACGGCTCTAGGTGATTTTGGTCATGTTGACTAATGTCAACAAAATGGGCATGGGTAGTTACCAGTGATAATTGGGTTGAGGACCTGGCCTGCTCTGACCTACGCCAGGGACCCATGCTAATGGTGAGAGGGGTGTATGTGCCTCTATTGGCCAGTGTGTACTCACCATGAAGCCCAGCAGCTCTGGGTCAATACGTAACTAGCCAGCCAGTGTCCAGTTGCCCAGGATGGGTTACCTGGGATAGCTGTGTTGAGTGAAAGCTGGACATAAAACCAGTCAACCTGCCAAGCATGAACTCAGAATTGCTGCACTTAACTACCCATGCCCATTTTGTTGACATTAGTCAACATGACTGAAATCACCTAGAGCCGTATTTTGCACCACTGAGTGGCTATCCCTACCATGGCTCACAGTCTGTGATCCGTGGTCTCCTATCTTGAGGATACTGTGTATCACAGTAGATACCCAAAGTGGTTGTTCTGTCCAACTCTTCCCCCTACAGGGCACCATGTAGAGTCTGTGCTGCTCCGCACAGCTCCATTCTTTGGGGAGTTTGAGATGGAAACACTCAGTATGTTTTTCAGAGGTGGGAGGAACTTCATAGAGACACAGGGAGAACATGCACATTCCAAACAAGCATTGGCCAGAGAGGTCAGGATCAAATCTTATACCTTGTACACATGAGGCAAAGACCTTAACCATTATACCCTCTGGCCTGTCTTGGGACCTCCCCAAGAAAAATCTGAGATTTTGCAACATTTATTTTACAATTGTTTCCCTCAATGCCAAAAATGGAGACAGAGCTCTCACTTCTTAAATACAGGGACCAAAATGTACACAGCAGTGGTCCTAGGACTTTGCAATTGTAGCCTTTCCCACAAGAACCCTGGTTTACACGATCATATCCTTTCTCCAAGTCCACAGATGACATGTACACAGAATTAGAAAATGCCCATGGCCTTTAAAATACCTGTGCAAAGGCAAAGGGATGAGCCATTGTTCCATACTGTTTATACTTAATCAAAGACTTAGCTAATAGTCAGCTTTCCATCACTCTGCTGTATACTTTATTTATTTATTTATTTATTTATTGACATTTGGTGACTGGGAAAGCCTGACTAGGTCAGGAACCCAGCTTCACCAGAGGCCCGGGGAAAAAACTCCAAACAGTGCAAGTATAGTCAATTTAGAGATTATAGGGTCATAGGTTCATAGGTAGGTGCAAGACTATCTGCCCAAAGGCATTTATAAGCCTAGCTGGAAAGTGTTAGCTTTCACCACCCCTTAGATTAGTTCTCTGTGCCTCTGTCCAGCAGAGCCATTGAAGTGATCCCTGGGGTATACTTTCTGTTTCCCATCCACTCGTCAAGGTTTCTCTTGAAGAGGGTTAGCGAGGAGCTCTGCCTAATGTAGATTGGAATCCTGTTCCAGAGCATGAGAAGTCTCTGGGACAGGAATCTATCCCTCCAGCATGTCCTATTTATTGTTGTGGTGAAGTTTAGATCCCTAGAGTTTGTGGCTTGAGGGGGATATAGTTTTCTTTAGGTGGAGCATGTCCATCAATTCTAGGTTGGACATGGCCTTGTATGTCAGGCAGAGATCATCTCTGAGTAGGTGGTATGCAACCGAGTACAGCTGGAGCTTCTTCAGTTGAGCTGCATAGGGCATCTGTTTGAGGCCAGTGATCCTCTTGGTGAGGTACTTCTGTGGTCTTTCCAGCTGTTGCAGGTGTCTTGTAAGGTACATCCCAAATGGGGCGTTGTACTCTATGATGGGTCTGATGTGTGATGCGTAGAAGGGCACAATGACCTCCTTTGATCTGGATGCAAACACTTTTGTGATTAGGTGGGTCACATAGAAGGATTTTCTAACAACTTTGGCAATGTGATTGTCAAAGGAGAGGTTACTATGTACTTGGGTCCCCAGATTCCTTATTATGTCTTCTGTATTTAGGGGGCTACCACCTATCTGGTAGTTTATGGGTACTATGTTTTTTCCAAAGGGGATGACTATGCACTTTTTGGCATTTAGCTTGAGGCCATGGTTTTGACACCAGGTATCTTTCTCAGTGAGACCCTTTTGAAGGATGTCTGTGTCAGCCGGAGAGTCAATTATAGCCCCTAGTATGCAGTCGTCGGCGAACATGGTCAGCCATAGACCTCCAGTGCTTGCCTGTACCTCTGAGAAGTATATGCCAAACAGGAGGGGTCCTAGGACTGAGCCTTGAGGAATGCACTTGTAACTGGTTTAGAGTCAGACCTAGCTCCCACAGCTCTTACCATGTGGGTTCTGTCCCTGAGCCCGTTGGCAATCCGTCTCGTGACATAGGAGTTTCTGTTCAGCCTGGTGAGTTCTCTATAATACCTGAATGGGGAATGGTGTTGAAGGCCTTTGTGAGGTCTAGGTAGGCTGTGTGGACCATCTTTCCCTCATCTATAGCCTTGGTAACTGTCTGAAAAAAGACCACCAGGTTTAGGAGGCATGATTTGCCCTTAACAAAGCCGAACTGGGTAGGTTCCAGTGTTTGGGGGTTCCCAATGTCTCTGTTAATGAGATCCATGATGATGCACTCCATAGTCTTGCAGACCAAGCTAGTCAGGCTTATAGGGCAATAGTTCCTGGGGTCTGTTGAGGCTCCACCTTTGTGGAGTGGAATAACTGTTGCTGTGCATCACTCTATGGGCACATAACCTGTGGAGAGGCTGGGTTTGAACAGTGTGTTTAGGTGAGGGGTTAGTTCATCTTTGAGCTCATGTAGGACGCAGCCTGGGACACTGTCCATTCCCTTTGATGCTGTGTTTTTGGCTTTGAAGAGGGCTGTTTTAACCTAAGTGTCTGTGATTTCAGGAGCATTACATTCTTCTGGTATGGTTATGGGCCCTTTTGGGGGTGAGAGGGGGATGAAGTTTGCACTGAATCTGTCTGCCAGGATATTGGCGATATCGGTCGGTTCAGTGTACTTTGTGCCATTTTGCACCAACTCCGAGCAGATCTGAAAATTGCCCCTTAGATTTTTGACATAGCTAAAGAATGCCTTGTGGTTATCTTTGGAGTCCTTGGCAATTTTTCTTTCGAAGCTAGCCTTGGATGATTTTATGAGGGATCATAGTTTCTTGCTGATACTGATCAGGGATGTCTTCCCTTCTTGGGATTTTATTCTTTTCTGGGCTAGTTTCCTCCTTCTATTGTATAGCTTGTTTATGGCAGGGGTCCACCAGACTGGTTTCCTTTTCTTGGAGGAGTGAGTCTTGGTTTTGCTTGGGATAGCACAATCCATGTATTCTTGTAGGTGCCAGTAGAGTGCATTTGTAAATGATTTTGCAGCTTGGACATTGTTATCCTTTAGCATGGGGGCTTTGAAACTTTCCACCTTGGTCTTAAGTAACGTGGAGTTTGCTTTTGAAAAGTTTTTCACGGTGGTTTCTTTGACCGGGGGAGGGGGCAGAATACGGATATCCACAGTGATTAGTTTATGGTCAGATTTAACCAGCGAGGGGTTGACCCCCGGTGAGGAATACTGATCGCCCATGTTGGTGATGACCAAGTCCAATATGTTGTCACCTCTGGTGGGGGTGTTGACCAGTTGATCCAGGGCATTAGAGTTTATAAATTCTAGGAAATGTTGGACAAGGGAGTTAGAACTTAAGTAGTTCTCCAAGTTAATGTTTGGGTAATTGAAATCACCCAATATCAGGGTGTTTGGTAGGACCTTTATGTTTCCCAGTGTTTCCAGAAATCTGGAATGGGGGCCCTGGGACATGGTGAGTGATCTGTAGCAAGTTACAATTTGGATTGCAGTTTTGCCCATTGTTAGTTGCATGTGGATGATCTCTGAAGCATCGTGGTGTACCACTAACCTGGAGGTGTGGGTATCCTTGATGAATATGGATGTGCCCCCACCTTTTGTATTTCAGTCCGGGTTTTGTGGCTGAAATGTATGGTATGAGTTGTAGCCTGGTAGTACTGGGGTGCTCTCTGGAGCATTAAACCAGGTTTCTGTTACTGCGCATATATCAATTTTCTCCATACTGAGGAGTGCCTCGAGTGCATGCATTTTGAGGTTTAGACTTCTCGCCTTGAGTAGCATTACCCTCAGTTTTTTGTTACTTTTGCTATTTACGGTGGTGGGTTTATCTTTTGAGCCTTGCGTAAAAAAAGCACTATGGGGGTGGCAAGAGCCTTGGCCAGTATTCGAAAGCCTAATGGTGACAGGTACAAGCCATCTCTAGTGAAGCAGCGTGGCTTGTTGAGCATGTCATCCCTTGAGGGGGATATAGTTTTCTTTAGGTGGAGCATGTCCATCAATTCTAGGTTGGACATGGCCTTGTATGTCAGGCAGAGATCATCTCTGAGTAGGTGGTATGCAACCGAGTACAGCTGGAGTTTCTTCAGTCGAGCTGCATAGGGCATCTGTTTGAGGCCAGTGATCCTCCTGGTGAGGTACTTCTGTGGTCTTTCCAGCTGTTTCAGGTGTCTTGTAAGGTACATCCCAAATGGGGCGTTGTACTCTATGATGGGTCTGATGTGTGATGCTTTGAAGGGCACAATGACCTCCTTTGATCTGGATGCAAACCCTTTTGTGATTAGATGGGTCACATAGAAGGATTTTCTAACCACTTTGGCAATGTGATTGTCAAAGGAGAGGTTACTATGTACTTGGGTCCCTAGATTCCTTATTATGTCTTCTGTATTTAGGGGGCTACCACCTATGTGGTAGTTTGTAGCTACTATGTTTTTTCCAAAGGGGATGACTATGCACTTCTTGGCATTTAGCTTGAGGCCATGGTTTTGACACCAGGTATCTGTCTCAGTGAGACCCTTTTGAAGGATGTCTGTGTCAGCCGGAGAGTCAATTATAGCCCCTAGTATGCAGTCATCTGCGAACATGGTCAGCCATAGTCCTCCAGTGCTTGCCTGTACCTCTGAGAAGTTTATGCCAAACAGGAGGGGTCCTAGGACTGAGCCTTGAGGAATGCCACTTGTAACTGGTTTAGAGTCAGACCTAGCTCCCACAGCTCTTACCATGTGGGTTCTGTCCCTGAGCCCATTGACAATCCATCTCGTGACATAGGAGTTTATGTTCAGCCTGGTGAGTTGTCTATAATACCTGAATGGGGAATGGTGTTGAAGGCCTTTGTGAGGTCTAGGTAGGCTGTGTGGACCATCTTTCCCTCATCTATAGCCTTGGTAACTGTCTCAAAAAAGTCCACCAGGTTTAGGAGGCATGATCTGCTCTTAACAAAGCCGAACTGGGTAGGTGCCAGTGTTTGGAGTTTCCCAATGACTCTGTTAATGAGATCCATGATGATGCACTCCATAGTCTTGCAGACCAAGCTAGTCAGGCTTATAGGGCGATAGTTCCTGGGGTCTGTTGTGGCTCCACCTTTGTGGAGTGGAATAACTGTTGCTGTGCATCACTCTATGGGCACATAACCTGTGGAGAGGCTGAGTTTGAACAGTGTGTTTAGGTGAGGGGTTAGTTCATCTTTGAGCTCATGTAGGACGCAGCCTGGGACACTGTCCCTTCCCTTTGATGCTGTGTTTTTGGCTTTGGAGAGGTCTGTTTTAACCTAAGTGTCTGTGATTTCAGGGGCACTACATTCTTCTGGTATGGTTATGGGCCCTTTTGGGGGTGAGAGGGGGATGAAGTTTGCACTGAATATGTCTGCCAGGATGTTGGCGATATCGGTCGGTTCAGTGTACTTTGTGCCATTTTGCACCAACTCCGAGCAGATCTGAAAATTGCCCCTTAGATTCTTGACATAGCTAAAGAATGCCTTGTGGTTATCTTTGGAGTCCTTGGCAATTTTTCTTTCAAAGCTAGCCTTGGATGATTTTATGAGGGATCGTAGTTTCTTGCTGATACTGATCAGGGATGTCTTCCCTTCTTGATTTTACTCTTTTCTGGGCTAGTTTCCTCCTTCTATTGTATAGCTTGTTTATGGCAGTGGTCCACCAGACTGGTTTCCTTTTCTTGGAGTAGTGAGTCTTGGTTTTGATTGGGATAGCACAATCCATGCATTCTTGTAGGTGCCAGTAGAGTGCATTTGTAAATGGTTTTGCAGCTTGGACATTGTTATCCTTTAGCATGGGGGCTTTGAAACTTTCCACCTCGGTCTTAAGTAACATGAAGTTTGCTTATGAAAAGTTTTTCACAGTGGTTTCTTTGACCGGGGGAGGGAGCAGAATATGGATATCCACAGTGATTAGTTTATGGTCAGATTTAACCAGCGAGGGGTCGACCTCTGGTGTGGAACACTGATCGCCCATGTTGGTGATGACCAAGTCCAATAGGTTGTCACCTCTGGTGGGGGTGTTGACCAGTTGATCCAGGGCATTAGAGTTTATAAATTCTAGGAAATGTTGGACAAGGGAGTTAGAACTTGAGTAGTTCTCCAAGTTAATGTTTGGGTAATTGAAATCACCCAATATCAGGGTGTTTGGTAGGACCTTTATGTTTCCCAGTGTTTCCAGAAATCTGGAATGGGGGCCCTGGGACATGGTGAGTGATCTGTAGCAAGGTACAATTTGGATTGCAGTTTTGCCCATTGTTAGTTGCATGTGGATGATCTCTAAAGCATCGTGGTGTACCACTAACCTGGAGGTGTGGGTATCCTTGATGAATATGGATGCACCCCCACCTTTTGTATTTCAGTCCGGATTTTGTGGCTGAAATGTATGGTATGAGTTGTAGCCTGGCAGTACTGGGGTGCTCTCTGGAGCATTAAACCAGGTTTCTGTTACTGCGCATATATCAATTTCCTCCATACTGAGGAGTGCCTCGAGTGCATGCATTTTGAGGTTTAGACTTCTCACATTGTGTAGCATTACCCTCAGTTTTTTGTTACTTGTGCTATTTACGGTGGTGGGTTTATCTTTTGAGCCTTGCCTAAAAAAAGCACTATGGAGGTGGCAAGAGCCTTGGCCAGTATTCGAAAGCCTAAGGGTGACAGGTACAAGCCATCTCTAGTGAAGCAGCATGGCTTGTTGAGCATGTCATCCCAGGCTGACAGACAATGGATCCCCTTTGAATGGCACCAGAAGCTTAGCCAATTGTTGAAATTGATAATTTTTTTCTTTATACCGTGGTATCATTCTTTGTGAGGGCAGAATGCTACTCAGGGTCAGGGTCATACCAGCCTTGGCTATGTGATCAGAGAGCGCCTCCATGTCTCTTTTCATGTAGTCCAGGGAGGTACAGCTCAGGTCATTCACACCAACATGGACAATGACAGAGTCATATTTGTACTTGATCTGGAGTGAACTGAGTGCTTGTTTTATGTGGCAGATCCTGGCACCCGACAGGCAGCTAACAGTAACCTTCTCCTTGTTCAGCCTAGTGAGTGGGAAGTCAGTGCGCCTGACTATAGAGTCACCTATTACTAGTGTATTGGGTATATTATTTTGTCTTAAGGGCTGTGATTGCGTGGCAAACTGGTTTTGTGAAGTATGTATTTCATGGTTTGTGTTGGGGGTGGAGGTTTCTTGGATATCTGCTTTGGAGGTCTCTGTTGCTTTTGTAGATTTTTATTAAGAGCCTCCGAGTATGTTTTCATGTATTTATGTGTGTTTTTTTGCCGGTGCTGGTTTCATAGGTCTATGTGAGACTGGTGGTGTGATGCAAGTAATTCCCTTCTCCTCTTGACTGCCTGGTCCAGTCTTGGACTGAGAGAGCTTAGCCTTCAGTTTGGCTGTATAATTGCATCTCTTGCATGTATTAGTGCTTGGTGGTAGGAGGAAACGGTTGTCTGTGTACATGAGGCAGTTGTAACATTGCCTCAAAATGCCCAGATTTACCAGTTGGACTGGAGAGTACACCTGAAACTGCCCTTTGGACATGCCTGGATAGGTACAGTGAACTGTTTTACTGATTGACTGGTAAGGTCAAATAGAGAGCCTTGTCCTTCTCTACAGTATAGGGGGGTCTAGTGCTAAGGTTTATTAGTGCTTGCTATGAGTTTTGAGCAAGTACAATTCTAAAATTATAAAAAAAATTAACATACTTTTCCAGAATAGATGCAGACAAAAATGTTATACAGTATTGCTAAAAACATACATATATTAGGTCTAATGTGGTTTACATATAATTAAATTACAGTTTGCGGTACATTGTAATAGTATTTGTCAGAAAAATTAGTTTAGTTTTGACTTGAAATATAGATAGAGGAGTTGTGGAAAAGAGCATATTGACTCTGTAAGTAAAATGATGGAGGTTAGTAAGTATGAGATATTCGGGAGAACAAAATATTCTGCCACAGAAAAGTATAATGAGGGCTGTGTAAGAAGAAGGAGGTGTGATGAAGGATAGCAAGACATTTTGATAGTAGTTTTGGAAAGACAGACAATAGAATAGCTGCCAGATGATAGTTTAAAGACAAATGTGAAGAGAGCGAGGAGGACTGGGGTGGAGGAGAGGGGGTAGGGAGTTAGATTAAGTATCATAATCTTTGCTTATAAGCACAGGCAGATGTCGGAGTTGAGGTAGTGTAAGTTTGTAGATCTTAAAGGATTCAATGGCACTAATGTCTGGAGGTAGGGCATTTCAAAGTTTTGTTATTGCACAGGAGTAGAGGCTGTGCCTAGCTCTTTTAGTAGGTCTATATACCTTTAGCAGTAGTTTGTTAGTAGAGTGAGACTTCTGTGTGGGGTATAAGGCTTTAAGATAGGCTTTAAGGTGAGGCAGCTATCAGGTTTGTAAATTATTTTGTGGGTGAGAGATAGTTGCAGAAAATTCATGTGGTGGAGGAATTCTAACTAGTTTAGCTTGTTAAGGGCATAGCAATGGTGTATGCAGTTGGGTACACCAGTTGCAAATTTGGTAATTTTTTGGTAGCATGATTGCAGTTTGTTCTTTAGTGATATGTGGAGGTTAGTGAGTATAGGGGCCTCATAAAGGAGGGAAGGGAGTAGGAGGGTATTTGCAAGTGTTTGTGTGTGTGTGTGTGTGTGTGTGTGTGTGTGTGTGTGTGTGTGTGTGTGTGTGTGTGTGTGTGTGCGCGCGTGTGTGTGTGTGTCTGTGTGTGTGTGTGTGTGTGTGTGTGTGTGTGTGTGTGTTTAAATGGTTGAAAACAATCTAAATATATCTTTACTTGAATTTATGTTTACTTTTACTGATTTTGGTCTCATTATTTTTTTATTACCTGTATGCCATCTGTCTGTGTAGCTGATAAACACAAACGCATTGTTCTCTTTACATACGTAATTAGCTGGGTATTTTACTGTTGCTTTATATTCCTGTCTCCTTGGCTTGTAGAATTTTATTTCTTGTGAAGACTTTCAGAATGATATTTTGTGGCTAATATATTTTTTTAATGTAATGGTGCATTTACATGTGTAATGACTATTATATGATATACTTCTGCTACCTAGGGCAAAAGAGCCCATACTCGGATGGTGTAATTCCAGAGGGAAATATTTACTGCAGATTGATGATTTGGCACAGGGGATAGGCCATTACTAATGTTAAAATTAAAGTTAAAAAAAAATCTCAGCATGAACCTTGACAAGAATGGCATTCACTTTATTGAACATGGCTCTGATGCGACTATGCTGATGATGTTTTTAGGTTTGCTGTTAGTAGTATAGGTTTTGGAAGGCATGCTTGACTAAGAACACAGCAGTTTCTTTAAAGTTTGAAGTGTGCATTCTTGAAGCCCTCTTAGATCAGAGTTTTTTTTTTTGGGGGGGGGGGGTTGTAGCTGGACCCCATCATAAAAGATACTAAAATAAATGGAAAAGAAAAAGAAAAACATGTAGCACATCAAACAAGTTTTCAATTATCCAGTTACAAAGTACATCAGGCATTATCCTTCCAAGTAATGTCCTTTTAGAGAAAAGAGACCTGGCATTTGCATTATAAACAATACAGTACCAGAAACAGGAATAGGGTTGGAGATCAAGGAACAGAAAAAAGGCCAACACTTCAAGCAAAGGACCTGCACTGTAAGAAGAGCAGCAACAGCAACAAATGACAACCACATCCATTATCCATTTCGGGGTGCCTTCAACCTTGTCTTGCTGGGGAACTTTTTTCCATTTTATAAACTGAAGGTTCCAGATAAATATAGTTAGCTGGATAAGAATGTTAGTACCAGCAGACATCACAGAGTTTATAACACCACTAGTTTCGGGGTCTACTCTAAGTACTATAAGAGATCAATTTAATTTATTTATTTTTTAATTAGTAAAACATTTTCTTAACAAACAACTAGCACATCCAGTACCTTTGATGGAATGAAAACAAGGATTTTATTCAAGATTATTTATTGTAGTAGAAAAGACAATCAGTAAAGCCCCAGACTGAACCTCATAGACCAAAATCACTTTACAAAAAACAAAAAATGATTCAAGATGCTCATAGGTTCATAGGTTCATACTAGGCTATCTGCCCTAAGGCATTTATAAGCCTAGCCAGAGTGTGTTTGGCTTTCGCCACCCATTTTAAATGAATTTTGTTACGCCCTTTTTCGAGGTTAGTATACTGTGCCTCTGTCTAACAGTGACACAGAAGTGATACCCGGGGTAAACCTACTATCTCCCATCCACTCATCAACATTCCTCTTGAAGAGAGTCAATGAGGGACTCTGCCTAACCTGGACTGGGATTTTATTCTAGAGTGAAGGGAGCCTCTGGGTTATGAATCTGTCCCTCCAGCATGTCCTATTTATTTCAGTGCTGAGGTTCAATTCTCTCAAGCGCGTAGCTCGATGGGATTTGGATTTTCTGAGGTGCAGCATGTCCATTAATTCCGGGTTGGACATGGCTTTATACGTCAGGCACAGATCGCCTCTGAGCAGGCAGTATGCCACTGAGTAGAGCTGGAGTTTCTTTAACCATGCAGCATATGGCATCTGTTTGAGCCCTTTGATCCTCTTGGTGAGGTACTTTTGGGGTCTTTCCAGTTGCTGCAGGTGTCTGGTAAGGTACATCACAAAAGGGGCATTGTACTCAATTATGGGCCTGATGAGGGATGAGTAAAGAGGCACGATGACCTCCCCTGATCTAGATGTGAATCCCTTCATGATTAGGTGGGCTATATAAAATGTTTTTCTAACCACTTTGGCCACATGGTTGTCAAATGAGAGATTGCTATCAACTTGGGTCTCCAGGTCCCTAATTACTTCTTCCATACTTAATGGATTACCACCTATGTGGTAATTTGTGTGCATTTTGTTTTGCCAAAGGGATGACTATACACTTTTTGGCATTTAGCTTGAGGCCATGGCTCTGGCACCAGTTGTCTGTTTCTATGAGGCCCTTTTGTAGGATGCTTGTGTCGGCTGGAGAGTCTATTATGGTGCCCAGTTTGCAGTCATCTGCGAACTTGGTCAGCCACAGTCCTTCCATGTTAGCCTGTACCTCCAAGAAATATATACCGAACAAGAGAGGTCCCAGGACTGAGCCTTGTGGGACGCCACTTGTAACTGGTTTGGAGTCTGACATGGCTCCAGCAATTCTAACCATGTGGGTTCTGTCCTTGAGCCAGTTTGCAACCCATCTAGTGACATAGGGGTTTATATTTAAGCTGGTGAGCTTATCTATAATGCCCGAGTGGGGTATTGTATCAAAGGCTTTTGCAAGGTCCAGGTAGGCTGTGTGGACCACCTTCCCCTCGTCAATGGCCTTGGTGACTGTTTCAAAGAAATCGACCAGGTTTAAAAGGCAGGATCTGCCCTTAACAAAGCCGAACTGGGTAGGATCCAGTGTCTGTAGTTCCCCAATATCTTTATGAGGTCCATGATGATCCTTTCCATAGCTTTGCAGACCAAGCTAGTCAAGCTTATGGGGCGATAGTTTCCAGGATCCATTGAGGCACCACCTTTGTGGAGAGGGACCACTGTTGCTGTACGCCACTCTTTGGGTACATATCCTGTAGTAAGGCTGAGACTGAACAGTAGTTTTATGTTTGGGTTTAGTTCTTCTTGGAGTTCATGTAGGACGCAGCCCGGGACACCGTCTGGTCCCATTGATGCTGTGTTTTTTGCTTTGGAGAGGGCGGCTCTTACCTGAGCATCTGAGATGTCAGGGGGGCAGCACTCTGCTGGGATATATATTTGCCCTTTTGGTGGGGAAGGGGGGGAGAAGTTTGCGCTGAACCTGTCAGCTAGGATGTTGGCAATGTCTGTGGGTTTGGTGTATTTTTTGTCATTTTGGACTAATTCTGAGCATATATGGGAATTCCCACCCAGGTTCCTAACATAGCTAAAGAAAGTCTTGTGATTATCCTTAGTGTCCTGTGCAATATTTCTCTCGAAGGTGGCCTTAGATGATTTTATGAGTGCCCATAGTTTTTTGCTAATACTGATCAGAGATGCCTTCCCTTTTTGGGATTTTGCTCTATCATGTAGTAGCTTCCTCCTTCTATTGTATAGTTTGTTTATGGCTGGGGTCCACCAGACAGGACGCCTAACTTTGGAGGATTGGGTCTTGGTTTTATTTGGGATTGCATGATCCATGCATTCCTGAAGGTGTTCATAGAATGCGTTTATAAAGGATTCTGTGGTGTGGGCCATATTTTCCACAGGCCCAGGGGCATTGAAGGATTCCACCTCAGTTTTGAGGAGTGGGAAATTTGCTTTAGAGAAGTTTTTCACTGTGGTTTTCTGGGCAGGGGCTGGGGTCGGGATGTGAATATCTAGTGAGATTAGTTTATTGTCTGATCTTACCAGTGAGGCATACACTTCTGGTCTGGAGCATAGAGTCCCCATGTTGGTGATGATCAGGTCCAGTATGTTTTCCCCTCTTGTGGGAGTGGCAACAAGTTGTTCCATAGCATTTGAGTTTATAATTTCTAGGAACCTTTGGGCTAGGGTGTTGGAGCTAGAGTAATGCTCCCAGTCTATGTTTGGGTAGTTGAAGTCGCCCAATATAATTGTGTTTGGAGAGACCTTCATATTTTCCAGTGTTCTCAGGAAGGCCGAGTGGAGTTCCTGGGTTTGGGAGGGTGGTCTGTAGCAGGCTATAAACTGGAAGGCAGTTTTACCCACTGTTAGTTGCACATGGATAGTCTCTGATGCTTCGTGCTGTGCCACCAACCTGGTAGTGTGGGTATCTTTGACGAATATTGATACTCCCCCTCCTTTTGTGGTTCGGTCCAAGTTTTGGGGCCGAAAAACATGGTATGAGGTATAACCTGGTAGTGCTGGGGTGCTCTCGGAAGCCTTGAACCAGGTTTCTGCTACTGCACAGATATCGATGTTCTCCATGCTAAGGAGAGTTTCGAGTGCGTGCATCTTGAGGTTTAGACTTCTGGCATTGAGTAGCATTACTCTTAGTTTCTTATCACTTGTGATACCTATGGAGGTGGGTTTGTCTTTTGAGCCTTGCCTAAAAATGCACTATGGGGGTGGCAAGAGTCTTTGCCAATATCTGAAAGCCCAGGGGTGATAGGTGCAAGCTGTCCCTAGTGAAGCATCGTGGCTTGTCTAGCATGTCATCCCAGGCAGACAGGCATTGGATCCCCTTTGAATGACACCAATACTTAAGCCAATTGTTGAAATTGATCATCTTGTCTTCATACTGTGGCATCATTCTTGGTGAGGGTAAGATGCTGCTCAAGGTCAGGGTCATACCGGCCTGGGCTACATGCTCAGAGAGCTCCTCTACGTCTCTTTTCATGTAGTCCAGGGAGGTACGTCTCAGGTCATTCACACCAGCATGGACAATGACTGAGTCATATTTGTACTTGCCTTGGAGTGACCTGAGTGCTTGTGTTATGTGGCAGATCCTAGCACCTGACAGGCAGCTCACCGTGACCTTCTCCTTGTTCAGCCTGGTGAGCGGGACGTCAGTGTGCCTGATGATAGAGTCACCTATTACAAGTGTATCAGGTGTGTTGTTTAGCCTTAAGGGCTGTGACTGTTTGGCACACTGGCTTTGTGAGATATGTGTTGCACGTGTTTTGTTTTGGAGTAGCGGTTGCTTGGGTGTCTGCTTTGGAGGTCTCTGCTGCTTAGGCAGATTTTATTTAGAGCCTCCGAGTATGTTTTTGTGTGTTTATGTGTTTGGTTTGCTGTCGTGGTAGGTCTATGTGAGACTGGAATTGTAGAGAGTGTGGTTTCCTTCTCCTCCTAACTGGTTATGCCAGTACTGAGTTGAGAGAGCTTAGCCTCCAGTTTGGCAATATGGTTGCATCTCTCACATGTGTTGGAATTTGTTGGGAGGAGGAGAGGGTTGTCTGTGTACATGAGGCAGTTATAACATTGCCTCAAGATTCCCAGATTCACCAGCTGGACTGGAGAGGAGATTGACAACTGACCTTTGGACATGCTAGAATAGTATTGGGAATTCCTTTATAATTGAAAAAAAAGGGCCAATGGGGAACAAAGTACTCAAGGGGGGTTTGTGAGGGTGTAGTGCTTTTAATTTTTTAGTGCTGACTTATATAATTGCTTTAGTGAGCAAGTGCCAGGCTTTAGAGTGGGAATAGGGTGTTTATTATGAGAACTAGATCAGTTCTAAGGGAAAAAGTGAAGAGCAGACTTTGTGGAGCCGAGAATGGTTTAAACCCAATTAAGTTGCGCCGCCCGATACTGCGCTATGCGCAAAATCGCGCAAAGCCACGCTAAAGCTGGTTTTATACAGGGAGACTTGAAAGAGCTAGAAATTGGCCCAAAATGGCCAATAGACTACCAGATTCTTGTGCTGGGAACACTCCTCCAGGGATAGATAGGCTGCCCCAAGCTCCCCACTACCACTGGTGAACAAAGAAGCCTCCCTTTATCCAAGAAAGGAAATGGGCAACACAGGAACTTTCCAAAAGTCCAGAATACAGCAAAGCCTGTATTTGGACTACTCTAGGTCAGGAAAGACAGGAAACAAGGATAATTATTATTTTTTTTTTGCAACAAACAGCAGGAAAATGCAATAAATATGTAACACAGGCTAGCACACTTGAGTGTGTAGCTTCAACAGGTAAAAGCAACAAACAGGACAAACTTTAAAAGTGCAGGTGCAAAAACAACTTTAAACAGTTCAAAACAGTTCAAGAAGCAGAAATACTTGCAGTTTAGCTAGATCGGACAGTCGCCCAGGTAGTAGCAGGAAAACAAACACTTTTATCAGGTTAGTAGTCTGACCCTGCAAATTTTGCTGACCCTGCAAATTTTCTTATCAGTATTATGATGGTGATACTGTTTCTGATAGCCATATAGAGATACTGGACACCTATCTTATAGGTTCATAGGTTCATAGGTTGGTACTAGACTTTCGGCCCTAGGCCCTATACAAGCCTCGCCATAACAATTCCCTGGCTATTTCTTCCCACAGTATTTACTTCCCTGGACCCCTGTTCTTTCTCTGTAGCTCTCATTCACAAAGTACACAGATAGCACCTCTGATTGTTTATGGAGGTTTTACATTTACAGTTTACACTTAAAATTCTCCTTCTTGCCATTTGGCCTTTCTTCTGTGCCCAGAGTCTTTACCAATGTCTAGGTCCAGTGTTGGCTCAGCTTTGACTAATAGGATGTCACATTCACCTGTTTGTCAATGGGTGCCTAATCCAACTTGATACGGTTCAGAATATGAATCTTTCATTTTAATGAATTCTTCAGTGCTTCAGTGATTGGACATCTCCCTAAATCAGCAGGACTCAAACAAAGTTTCTTCCCATTATAATCATTCAGCGATGCAGTTCTGAATACAGGAACTACAATGATTAGTCTCTCTCAACTCAGTCTCTGAATATTCAAAAAATGCTAATTCAAAAACATGCTGTTTTGTGAACTTTTAACTGAGTTAGAGTCATATTTATAAAGTGAACCTGATTCAAAGTCTTTGTTTCCGACCATTTTTGCCTTTGTCTAGAATTCTTGAGCAAAAAGGTTGAACAGTATGCCACTGGATGCTCTGCTTCCAGTCAGAGGGGTGCGTGCTCTTGCAGAGATGCAATCTATAAGGCAATCAACAATCCTAAGGGAGCTCATGCAATTGTATGCAATATTTGCAGGACTGCCTTTTCTGATAAGGTTGGATGTCTCAAAAGTCAAGTACTGCATGCATGATCTCCTATTCTGCAGGTCTACTGATATGAAGTCTAAGGACCTTATGTGAAAGTAGGAAGAAAATCATCTGGAATTGTCATCAGAGAGCATTATGGTGATAGCTGATAACAATTAATGTTTCCTTGTGCCAGACTTTGCAATGAGATGTTAATCACGATAACATTCAAATTGTTTAGCTAAATAATGCTGAATGGAAAGGAGGACACTGATGTTGTCTTTAAATAATAACATACTGCAGAAATAAAAAATGTCTCTGAAGGTGGTGCATTAGAGAAATGGTAGATCTTTCTTTTCTAATTCATAATGTTAGACACATGTTCAAGTATGTATAGCTGCAGTCCCATATTCTTTTGTTTTGTAGTTGCCAAATTACACCTGAGTGAATTTTGAGTGAGTTTTGTATACTTGCATATTGCAAATTCACAGCGGTGAAGTAGCAGGTGATGTCTTATCCCACGATGTAAATCTTGTAAGACTGAATTATTTGATTATCACATAACTATTAAAGTAGGTGACAAAATAAAATGAAAACCCCAGAACGATAATTAAGTGCAGCTGTGAAGTTAAGTTCCACAATATATGTATATAAGAGAGAGAATGCAGCAGAGCAGGCTGATGCAGTAAGCTGTATGGAAAACAGTTACAGGAGCAGGTAGTGTTTGTCACAAACACCTTTGTTTAATAACAATATTAAAATGGCTCTGGTTGATGAACTTCTCCTTCTTCTTCTTCTTCCATTTGCATCTCCTTTCTTTATATGTACTTGCTCTGGAGTGCTACCTTCTGTTAATATTACTGTCTCCATCTCTGTCTCTCTGTCTCTCTCTGTCTTGATCCAGCTTAATGACCTATTCTGCAGATATTGGATACTTCAGGACCCCACCCCAAGCCTCTTGATAAAATACTAATCATATCTATCTCAGTCTAGAGACTGAGCTCATTTTACTGCACCACATGAACATTACCCTTAACCATACACTTTGGTCCTGCTGTCTGTTGATCATCAGTCATCCCCTGGCCAATTGTACCATTTGCTCTCTATCACCAGGATAAAGGACGACTTAGAGGGGCATCATTCAGACAGCCATCAAAAGTCTTTTGAGTGTTCTGTCTATACCCTGTATTCCAAGTAGTTGCTCAGTTTGGAACCAAAGGAGTGCATACAATGGGCTGAGTGCACTGGTGCACTGGTCATCTCTTACAAGGAATGTTACCAGTAACCAGACTCACCCCGGCCCCTCCAGCATTGGATATGGTCTGCCCAGTCTCCACCAGTGGAACCACACTTCACTATGTACTCCCTGTGCTCCTGTAAACCTCATATTTCCCCAGGAGGAACAGGAGGGCCTCACTCCTTAACCCCTCTTCCTCCATGACTGGTTACTCCAGTGCCAGGGCCACTATTTAATCCCTAGCTTCCTTATCACAGCAATGGCTCCATCCTTCTGTGCCACAGAACCAGGCCACAGATTTTCAGTTTACTTGCAAGTCTGTAGCAGTACATGATATTGCAAGCCTTTCTGCTGTTCTGACTCTTGTTACCTGCTCATTTGGTTGTCCATTTAGAGAAACGGGCTTCACTGCAGAGATGACCTAAGCAGTTCAGAGAAACACTTTTTATCTTTGTTTTACTGAACTGTACTTTGTTTAAAACTCCTCCAACTGTGGATAGCAGGGAAGGACCCAAAACCTCACAACTTAATAAAATCCATCTCACAGTGCTGGAAGCAAAAAGTAAGTTTTATTTACACAGGGAAACATTTCCAATGAGTTGGTAATCTTATTTTTGTCAGTCACTTGCCAAGCTCCTAGACAAATCTTTCAAATTCATGCAACCAAATTTAGCTGCTCTGAAACTTTAAAGTATCGAGCCACAGAGCCACCAAATGCAATGTTTATTATAAACCCACAGAGTAAGCACTTTTACAATAAAATATCACTTCTTCAGACTACAGCACTTCAAATTAATTAACTATTTAAACATTTATACAACCAATCAGCTGAGTGTAATTCAAACAAATCATATTAACCAATAAAAAACATTCCACAGATATGTATACAAAAACAACTTTAAAACACAAATATTAATGAAAACATCCTACTGTCTCTATACTGTATGGTTTACCCAAGGTGCACAAATATATGGTCAACCCACCTATGCAACCTATAGTTTCGAGTATAGGTTGGACGACGGAACCACAATCTATTTACGTTGAGAAAACTTTGCATCCTATTTTGGACATGGTCAGCAAGAAGGTTTTTTAAATGAACTATATAGTAATGTTTCCAATATTAGTCCTGATTATATTTTTGTGACCATGGATATTGAATCTCTCTTTATAGTGATCCCCAATACATGGGGTATAGATAATATTAGAGAATTTTCAAATAGAAGGCAGACTTTCTCTAATGGTAAAGTTAATCGTTTATATACATTGTTAGAAATTGTCTTGGAGAATAATCTGTTTATTTTTAAACAGGAGTTCTATCTTCAGAAAGTTGGCATGGCTATGGGCACAGCATGTGCCAATAGCGACACCAACTTGGCTCTGGCACACTGGGAAGATGTTTCAATTTTACATGGTAATGAGTACTGTAGACATATTGTTTGTATACCCTTTTCATGGATGACATTTTTTTTTGTTATGGGATGGGTCTTATGAACTATTAGACAATTTTATAGGGTACCTGTGTACAATGGCATCATTTTTAAAGTTTACTTGTCAGCATTCTATGGATGAGATTCATTTCCTAGATGTTAAAATGAAGAGAGCAGATTTTGGATTCCTATACACTAGCTTGTATAGGAAGCCTAGTAGGAGGAATAACCTCCTCCATAAAAATAGTATGCACCCAAGATATGTGCCTAGAAATGTTATGAGAGGACAGACTTTAAGGATAATGAGGCTACACAATGATGATGCACAATTGGCTATGGCCTTGAAGTCACCGAAGAGTGACTTCCTGACTAGAAGTTATTTGTAGAAGGAAATAGACGCATGTTTTCAGCAGTGCTTGCTAGAAAGAGACACTAAAGACAGACCCTATTTTTCCTGATTAGAGCATGGTTAATGCTAGAACAAATCAATGTCAAGTGCAAGTCAAGATTAGGGTTGCCATGACATATTCCAGTGATGTTAATATGTTTTGTGACATCATTAGGAAAAATTGACACATTCTACAAGCCTCAGATGATTTGAGAGAATTTGTGAGTGAGAGACTGTATGCTTCTTTTAGAAATAATATGTCCCTCAAAAGACAGATATGTTATATATCTTTACATCAGAGATCTCTAATAGATTCACAAATGCATGGTACATATCCGTATAGAGGCTGTCCTGCATGTAGTTATAGTCATACAGGCTTTAGTTATACGCATCCAGGAAGAGGTATATTTATTGAATGCTAGTTCTATGATTCTATGCTGACTACAAGACTAGAAATATAGTATATTTTAGTTATTGTTGTGCATGCCATGTTTTTTATATTGGAAAGACAAACCACTCATTTAGAGGATGTATATTGGAACATGTTAGGGACATTAGGAATGTGAAAGATAGTAATGCTTTAGCGAGGCACATGAAAGCTCAAGGTCCACAGCATAGGTTTAAGTTTTTTATACTAGAAGTTATGGAAGAGAATATTAGGGGTGGGGACTTGAGAAATAAAACTGAGATGGCAGAATAAAAATGGATTATATATTTTAGAGCAGATAAACCACCTGTCATTAATGATGCTTTGACTTTAAAACCTTTTCTTCGTGCACATGATTTACAACATTGATTTTATAATATGCAAAGTATGTTAGTACTGTTTTCATTAATATTTGTGTTTTAAAGTTGTTTTTGTATACATATCTGTGTGAATGTTTTTTATTGGTTAATATGATTTGTTTTTAATTACTCTCAGCTGATTGGTTGTATAGATGTTTAAATAGTTAATTAATTTGAAGTGTTGTAGTCTGAAGAAGCGATATTTTATTGTGAAAGTGCTTGCTCTGTTGGTTTATAATTAACATTGCATTTGGTGGCTGTGTGGTTCGATACTTTGATTTGTATTTATATTTGTTAGCCAACAAATATATGTTCCTGGTAAAAAAGGAAAAGAGGAAGGCCTAAGACGAGGTTTATGGATGTGGTGAGAGAGGACATGCAGGTAGTTGGTGTGACAGAGCAGGAAGAAATGGAATAAGATGATCTGCTGTGGCGAACCCTAACGGGAACAGCCTAAAGAAGATGATGATGATGGCTTGTTCCTGGTATTGAGCCTTTATTCGAATACCTAGCCTTATATCTTCTACTGCTCTAAAACTTTGTTGCAATGTATTAAGTTATGCCTTGTGGAAAGCATCTCTGATGGTTAATCGCAAGCATTTGACAACAGCGCATAAAATATAGGAACATAGTAGCACAGTATCAATACTAGGCAAGTGATCACAGGGATCATAAGATTCCTAGCCATATACACTTTTAAGAAGACATGCTTAAAAGTTTTTGTCACCTGTTTAAAGCATCTTATAGAGTTATAGACTATGCATAATATTCATGGTGTAAATTTGTATCTAATTATCCAATCATCAAGAAAAGCTTTAAGGGTAGCCAAAGTAATACTTTTTGGACCTGTAAATATAACTTATCCCACAGGCTGGGAATATGTTGAGTTAGGAACCTATCTCTCCAGTCAGTCCTGTTTATTTGTTGGTGTAGATTTAGATGCCTGCTAAGGGTGCTTGTAGAGCCGCTAGTTCTGTGAACAAATAGACGGTCAAATAGGATTGGGTCTTTCACAATTCAAAACACAAGAAACAGGCCACCTTGGAGTAACCATAGACTACTGAAAATAAGGAGAGACATGTTAATCTATCAAAAAGTGTATGATATGCAAGCCAACAATAACATACTTTTAAAATATTTTTGTGGAGGGCTGTGGCCCCAGTACTGCCATTCAGAGATGACAATATAACTCCTTCAGATCACACAGTACCCTACAGTGTCTTGTATATAAACCCTTAAGGTCACATAATAACCTAAAAGGAGGCACATTTTATTGGCATCAGCTGGTTTAAAGAGAGACAAGTTATTCGTGGCAATCTGAAGGTTGTTATTTCTAAGATATTCCATGCTTTCACAAAGTGACTTGATGTTTTTCATTTATGAAAATTTTACAATGTTTTGCATTAATGGCATTACCATCACTGTTGTGACTCTTTTCTCCATATGCTTGTTAGTATGTGTCACAATCTATATCAAGATGTTCTGTCTCAAAACCATTGCCAAATGAAAGATGCAATAAATTATTGCTTTTCTCATTCAATTAGGGCATTATCTCCCTCAAGTCTCATCAGTACATCTGTTGCCCTTTGTTTTGTGGCACAGATGGAATTCCTGCTCCTGTAGATAGATTGGAATCTGCCATCTAGCTTTAGCTGTTCTTGAAATGTTAGCCTAGTTCCATTTTCAAGTATCAGGGCAGTCTTACGGGTATCTGATGGAACAGCTAAATGTCTTAGAGTCTAAGCTTTAGAACCTACATGAGTGGGTTCAAATGACAACCCTGCATTATAAACTTTCAGAAGTTGCTGCAGCTGACAAGTGAAATGTCACTGGTATTTGGCTCTGTCGTCATACACATAACTACTCTATAGTAAGCCCAGGATAAACTATAGTTTTCAATGAATGTGATATGGATTTGGAAAGTAGTTGGACATTGGACTGGCTGTGCTAACCGATCTTTTACAGTGAGAAGTTTAAATGGTGCATGCTGAGGGCTACATTCTGCAGTAGAATATCTAGAGCTATCATAAAGAGAAAAATGAGAACTAATCAAGGTGTGCCAAAAGTGGGAAGTGTGAAAACAGTCACATGGTGTATAAGGGTTGTGTAATAACAAGAAGATATCAGGGTCAGCACACATCTGCGGGTTAAATCAATGGCAGGAACTAGAAGGTGTGCAAATCTAACAGTTGGTATGATTCACTGAAAGAAAATGTGCTTATTCACAGATCACAAAAACTACAAGAGGTAAAGGAAGACAGTGGCGGATACACATGTAGCAAAAAGCTTCCAGAACCCCTTATCCTTCATATCCCATTGCTTTAATAATCAGCTACAAGACTTTGGAAGGAGAGTTACTGTAGTCATTGAAATGTCCATTTCATGACTAATGTAAACAACATGAGTAAGCTGACATTTCCGAAGGAAAAACAATGTTCTAGTCAAAACTATTTCCAGATGAATACTATTATAATATATTCCACAGTGCACACAACACTATTCCAGGGCTATTTGAACAGTTTCCAGTGACCCAACATACATCTTTCACTATGGCACATAAAGCTGAAATAGAGTTTAGGAAACAAAGGTATGCTTTTCTGACACTAGCATTGAACTGTATCAGGTAAAATTGTATCTTTATGTATACAAATCAAAGAAAAACTATCTGCTGGTGTTTTTCTCTGAAGCAAGAACAGTTTATTTCACTGGAATCTCTACAGCTGCTTTTGTTTGTTTGTTTGATAGTCCGTTGCTGTTTCATTTATTTATTTATGTATTTTATTTTATAAAATGTTTGTGAGATAATTTTAGTGTTATTAGCTTAAAGATTGCAGAGAACAGCAAAACAGCCGTTTGTGCATGCTTTATGAGTAGGGATGGAAGAAAGCTTTCTGATGTGCAACATATTTTGTTTTGCATTTTCTGCTAGATTTTAATAGTGATAATGTTCTAGTTCAGATAAAGGTATTTTATACTGATTGCATAAGTGAAGAGAATCATTAGCTTACTTCAAATCCTGTTATGTTCTTCTAAGGCAAAATGCTTGAAGTGTAAACCATTAAGTGAAAAACACATAAATCCATAGAAAACAATACTACACAACAATATTATCTGACCATTTATGAATATTGATTTTATAATAGTTATGCTCTCCTTAAACTGACAAGAAAGTAACTGAAAAGAATGGTTAAAACAAGTTTATTAAAGCAATGTGTCGAAAAATCAGACGTGAATGAAAATTGCTGCACCACTGCTTTTCTTCTTTAAAATTGAGTCGTTCAATTGAAAGAAGTGATTGCTTGAGGGCAGGATGTTCTGATTGCAACTGAGGAACAATAAGCCATATCACTTTGATAGAATAGGACATCTCTGTATGATGAACATTTTACTGTTTATCGCGTAAGAAGGTATTCCTCCATTTTAACATTCTGTTCTACTTCAACAGTTCATTTGTCATTTTAGAATTACTGCCATTTTATAAAAACTTCTCTTTTCAATGTGGTGGTAACCTGCTGTTAAAAATTAATAGATTATTATAGTTAGTTAAGGCCTGATGTTTTTCAGTCTGTGCAGGATTAAACTGTGGTCTTTTACCACTGACCATGTGAACAAAACAATATTACGCTGGTGATTATGTGTATAATTTTTTAGCAGTTTTCAGGAGATTGCATTTTACTTATTTGGTCAATATCAGCTCAAAGTTACGTATGTATGGAAACTAGTTCAAATCCAAACCTGATTACAGTGTGTGTGTGTGTGTGTGTGTGTGTGTGTGTGTGTGTGTGTGTGTGTGTGTGTGTTTGTGTGTGTGTGTATTCATGTGTTCACATTTGTGTACTTTGTGATGGTTCCAACGGGATTATTTTCTCAGCCTTAAATGACTTGCTTTGTGGGATGGGCCCCAGTTACCCCCTGACCCTTAATAGAATAAAGGAGGTATCAGGAAACAAATAAAACAAATTAATGAATGTGACAATTTCTTATATAATCATGCATAAGTATGAGCTATATTATTAACACAGAATTTTTACAGTAATACAGCCAAAATACTCAGGAAGAGGTTCCCCGAGGCCTCTGTTCAGTCTATTTCAATATAGCATTTTTCTTGGAAAATTTATCTGATCTTTATTAACATATGGATCACTTAGGTTTTCATTGTGATGTTTCTGGACAATGATTTATAGAAGTTTTGGATGTTGTGTTGTATGGTCTATATTCCTCAAGGACCAGGCCATGTAGCACTCCTTAAATAAGTTAACATTTTACCCCTAATGGGATACAATAGATCAGTATAATAAGGCCTGTCAGTGTACAACTGCACAAGTACTACAAAACCTGTTCTCTCTTCCTTACACCCTGCCATGATTAGTAAACTACCTTCCCGCTCCCCTACCTCCTTTCATGTGTCCAGCAGCAGCAAAGTATATAAAGAACATTTTTATGACCCCCACACTCATGCCCTTTTCCAGGCACCAGTGGTAAAATACATGGAGCTCTTGCTCTCTAATATTGCTGTAGTGTCAAGTCTTGTATATCAGTACAGGGTAATACAAAATGTCCTCTTGTTTAAAAAAAATACACCCTCTTGTCTTTGCCCCTTTTTCATGTCTTCAACAGCAGGGAATTGCAGATTAAATACAATTTTATCTTTCAAAGTGCTGACAAACCCTACAGTGATTCAGGTAGCATTCTCTGCACCATCAGCATATAGGATCAGCTATTTACAACATACATGACAGAGGCATGACAGGTAGTTGTTCAGTTGCACAAAGACAGTTTCATCAAAACCTGTTAGGTGAGATCAGCAGAATAAATACATATCAATGTATCATATGAGTTACTCATGAGGGTTGGTAACCATTCAGGCATTTATAATGAGGGGCAGATGCTGCCTTTCTTGGTTGGGGTGAACTTTATCCATGTAAGAATTCTTTTGATGCATGCCCATTTATTCTTTTGGTCTCAACTGAACAGGCTTTACCAAAACATTTATGTCATAACCATGTCATACCCAAATTGAAGTGATTTATGTACACACAGTTGCAAATATATCTAATCAGTGCTGTATTAGTATTAGTGTCCAATGGATTAATATCGTTATATTAGACTATTTGTCCTGAAGGGTCATTTTAAGCTTAGCCCACAACATGTATATGACATAGGCAGACCCAGTAAAGACAGGAAAAGGAAAATTAGATAGGAAAGAATATTGCAGTGGAAAGCCAGGCAACAAGATTGTAGTTTATTTAATAAGAAAGGGTCGCATGTGTTACTTAGGAGAGGAGCCACAGGGAGATAATGTCTGCCATAATATTATGGCATGCGGCCTACCTCAGCACAGTGTAGTAAATGAAACTCATGAATCATAGTGTTTGTGTGTGGCGGGAGGCAGCTTGTATAACAAACTACTGTTCGTCATGCTGCAATACTATGACTTGACTCCTGGGAGGGTGAAAGAAAGTATAAGTGTAAGTCCCATGTGTCTTCTCTTGCTATACAGAATACCGTCCCTGTAGCTATTCATGATTCTGCATAGAATTATAGTTGCTATGCTTTATTATTATTTTAGAAAAGACATGTGCAGAGCCGAGCATTTTCACAGCTCCTTAATTGATCAAGAAGAATCATCATTTTTTATATATGCACATTTAAAAAAATCAGAAAATTACTCCGACACGTTATTGTACCACTTTGTAGCTTACTTCAGCAAAATACAATTCATGTAATAGTGTTTTACTGCATGGTTTCATTCAGTTCCTAATGGAAAGCCTATTTGAGTGAAAAAAGTCCTTTCATCTCACGGTAGCAATGACTTAATGCATCTTTTCCACTGAAATGTGACTGTTTTGAAGATTAGATGATTATGTGATCTAGGTGATATATGTTTAGAAACAAGGAACAATTCAATCAAGACCTACAAGGCCCGTCAGAAATACATGTACCAGAGAGACTTGCTAATACAATAAGAAGTAAAACAGCTAGACCACACATAAGCACAGAAACAAATAGCACAATTAAAGAAATGAACAAATTGCGCAAGAAGACGAAGGATGCAGGAAGTAAAAAAGACAAGAGAGACTTTAATACAATGAATAAAAACCTAAAATAGATGCTAAAAAGAGACAATTTGAGAAATTATTTCAGCTAACAATGTAAGACATAATAAAATCTTATAGTTTTGATAAATGATGGCATACATGTAAACAGTGGTATGGAAAATGAAACAGGTTTACCAGTCATATGTTTTACAAGGTTAAGTTAAAGGTAAAGGTGTAACATTGGGAGTACTTGTAAAAGATCACTGAGGTCAGGTGTAAGTCTGGGAATGTAATAACACGGGCTGAAGGAGATATGGTGGGAATATGGACCAATGTGAAGACTTCTATAGCACTATGATATGGTAGAATGGATAGTCAACAGCTAAGAGAATTAAAATTACAGTTTACTTTTTCCTGTATATTGAACATATGAGGAGAGCTCAATTCCATCCGGATAGGAAAATTATAGGCTGTCAAAGGGATTAGCACTGCTGTCTCACTGCACAGTCACTTCTAGAGTTTTCAGCTGGGATGCTTTTCCCATGGAGTTTGCAAGATTTTCCAATATACACCTGTGTTTTCACTTACTGCTCTAACTTTCTTCCACATCCCAAGGACACTGTAGGTGAACAGATGACCCCCTGAACTACTTACAGGTTTAAGTGTGTTTGCTGACAAATGTGGGATGTATGCAAGCCCTTTGATAAGCAGGAATCCTATGCAGAATTAGCGATTTTGGGTTGCACTGAATAAGTACCAGGATAGCGTATGATGTTCATCTATCCTTAATTATATTACACATATAAAGAATGAATGCAGAGATAAAAACTAATGTGCATGAAGCAAGATTATTATGCCCTGATATCAGGAAAAAGATAAGCAGATATGTACTTATATAGTGTGATGCCTGAGCTTAACAATTGTTAAGTACTCCTGTGTCAGTAGTTAAGATCGGGTATCCCACTGATTTCACTTGGTTTAATAGTTCTCAGCTTTAGGCATCCATCACAAGGCCCTGAGAAAGCCATACACCCTGGCATTAAACTCTTTCACAAGCAAAGCACCATGCCAATTCTGTACTCAGGCTGCTTCTAGTAAAGAAACATTTTCTGAAAATGCCAAACTAAAGTGAGCTAGAGAGCCAGATAGGTAATGTGGGTAAGTAAGGTTGGTGCAGATAGGCAGCTCAGGATATACTGCTGGGCAGGTGGCCAGCACTGACAAGAAAATGGCAAAGGCAGAACTAAAGGCAGCTTTCTTTCTGCCTGCTGTCTGTGCCAGTAATCTATCCCCAACTTCCTTTCTGTCACATAAGATAACTTGTTATGCTGTCTTTCTGACAATGCTCACTACGTTTTTCATGGCTTTAAAAGCTGACAAAACACTTTGCACTATTTTTCTTCATCTGTAAGTAGCAGTACATGGAGTTGATGAAGCTGCATGCACTACAAAAAATTACGATCAGGACTCCAACAGTAACATTTATTATTTGTTTGTGACACTGATGCCAAGATTCACTTCTCAAGCTTCACTCTTGAGGTGATTTTCTTGGCATCTATGTCTCAAGCAGATAATAAGCTGGTCATGATGGGAGAGTCACTCATAATCCCCCATATTATTCCACTATATGAAGCCAAGGGTAGTAATAACTATCTCAAGATCTACAAACCAATAAATGTCCTAACTGAAATTGATAAAACCTTAGAAAAGTTGGTGGTAGAAAAATTGATGAATGAACTAAAGAGCACCAAAAACCGCATCTGAAGAAATCGCTTCAAAATGACGTTATTTAAGGGGTATGTTTTCAACCTTTCAGATGGAGGCACTAAGACTGATATCCATTTTTTAGATATACTACATGCTTTCAGTACCATTCATTAAAAAGTGTAGCTTAAGAAAAAATATATATATGTATTGACATTAATGGATGCTTAATCAAATTGATAAGAATGTGAGTTTACGGAAAGAACTCCAGAGTTCAGTTCTTTGTTTTTGCTCATAACTGTTTTTTTTAATGCTCAATTCCTAAGGGCTTTACTTAGCTGTAGTACTGTTTTCATCATCAGCCTATAGCTTGTCTGATAAATATGCAGGTTAGATTAAAATGCCATCTTGCAATGTTCCATAAAAGGGCAGTCATACAATTTATAGTTTTATGAATAGAATTAGGGGAAGTGGTAACTGATACTGGCCTGGCAGTCATAGAAAAGAAGGATATTATGTTATGCAGATAAATACATTGGGATAATATAGTATTTTAATTACAGTTTTTAGTATAAGGACCTGAGCAGTATTGTGTATAATGGGGTTATCTTTACATAACATATAAAGACAATCTGTAGTAAGGCTAGAAAAAAATGACTGGTTTGTTAAAAGTAATATCTGATAGAACCCTTGTGTCATGACCTCATCCTGTACTACCTTAATTAGACCAGTCCAAGAGTTTGGTAAGAGTAGGGTGCCAATATACTTTACTAAGAAGATATTTAGATATCAAAGGATTACCATGAAAATGAAGACTTCAAATGTTTAGATTGCACTCAATGCAGTGCAGGAGATTAAGAGATGTTTATTACAAGATTTCAATGCATTAAAGGACATGTAATGGGGAGGGGGTTAGTGGGCAGATGCACATCTCCCCACCTGAGGCAGCAAGAAGCACATACAGTAAAGAAATTGACAACTGTCCTCACTAATTGCTTCCTTCTGGTTAATACAGTGCTCATGGATGCAGCCTCAACAAAACATGGTTTTCTGAATAATAGCTTATTAAAGTAAGATCATCCTAAATAATTCATCTGCTTTCAAGACAAAGCTTGTATACAGATTTTTAATATTATTTAGAAGTTAGATGTGATATTGATACTGATAATGATATAAACTTCTAATTGACTCGTCAAGCCTTTTTATCACTTATGCAGGATGAGACAAAGATATACAAATTAGCAACATTTTGCCTGCAGTCCTAGCAAGTGCATACCTCTTAACCTCTTAGCCCAAGAAATCTGGACAAAGCCTGACAAAGTGGGGGTACAAAAGCCCAAAAATAGGGACAGATTTTAAATAGTGCTCTTATAAACTTAGAAAGTTGCTAGAATAACAAGTTATGTATTATAATGCATTTTCTAAAGGATATGATGTCTGAAACTCAAATGTATGACATTATTTACTGATTTAATTCCTCAGATCTTCCCAGTGATTTGCTAGTAAACCAAAACTTTTATCAGTAACAGACCGAAATTCTGAGGCAAATATCTGGACATTCTGTGAAAAGCTGGACAGCTGAGGGGTATGGGAGTCAGTAGCCACCATCCCTTAATGACTAAGCATGCTAAGCTGTTCATTGTATCTTATTTACATCACCATAAGTGCAGAAAGCTTTGGAAAAAACTGAGAACTTGTATTCTGTCACAAATAATAAATGAAAGCAGGACACATTAGAAATCATATGTTTGATATGATGCCCCTTCTTTAACTATATTTCCTGACATTATTTTGTAGACACTCAAGTTATGTGGTATCAGCATTTATTTCTACATGGTTACTACTGTATTTTACTGAAGACCAACATTACTATACTTTTTATTGTCTTGTTGTTTTAGCCATCCTCAAAAACCATGTGGTGAATTGTGTGACTTTCAGTACTGATTTGCATAGTGTTAATACCAAGTAGATTCATTGTATCACTCAAGAACATGAACCATGTTATTGATTCATCTGCCCAAATGTCTGAAACCCAAGTCTAGAGAAGTATACCTTTGACTTAGACAATGGTCAGTTGTATACAGACAGTATAATACAACTATGTTGCTTTTGTATTATTTCCAATTTAGGAAGACTCACTTCTTAAAATGCTCGTTATTAAAAACTTACAGAAGTTCCACCCCTTTGCGTTTCTGTGAGGGGCTTTGTGAGATTAACTGATAACTAGTTTATTCTGTTCTTCTACTGAGTGTCTAGTACTTGACATTCTCCATCACCATTTTCCTTAATATCCTAAAATGACTGTCTCCTCTAAACCAACATTCCGAAGGGTTTTTATACACCTTAGCTATCTGCAAAATATTGGATGGCCTTTCTCTGCCTTGAGAGACAATAAAATTTGTATCACGAAATTAGTCGATAGTTGAAAAGCATTGCTTGCTGTGACTGTAAAGTCCAATTTTTGACTGGCAAACTCTGTTACAGTTTGTGCAGGTGTAGTTGACACCTGGCTGTGTAGGTACCAAAGCTGTCCTCTGCTGCCTGCACTCTCGCTTCTACTCCAACAGCTCCTGTCTCTTATTCTCACTCATCTGGCTTCCTGTCTTGGTGGCTAGTCCCCAAGTGATGTGGTCTGTGGCTATTGCTTCCCAGCCTGTTGGACTGATGTTGCCTGCCTTCATGTCATGGTTGCAGACATTTTTGAAGTGTATAACAGGCCTTCCCATGGGTCTGGAGCCAGTGACAAGCTTGCCATATGGAAGGTCTTTGGGAATACGACCATCCCACATACGGCTGACATGACCAAGCCAACACAAGTGCCTTTGGAAGAGCAGGGCAAACATGCTTGATATCCCTGCCTGTTCTAGGATGTTCTTGCTTAGGATGTGGTCCTGCCAAATGATGCCCAGGATCCTTCTGAGGCAGCATAGATGAAATGTGCTGAGTCTGTGTTCTTGGCAGGAGTACAGGGTTCATGTTTCACTACCATAGATCAGCATGCTAAGCACACACACTTGTTACACCTTCGTCTTACTATTGATGTCAGTTTGCAGTTGTGCCAGACATTCACTGTTAGGTGTGCTATTGCTGTTGCTGCCTTACCAATCCGGGTATTCAGCTCGGCATCCAGGGAGAGGTTGCTGGTGATGGTGGAGTCCAGGTAAGTGAAGTCCTTCACCACCTAAGAGTGTGATTGCCAATGAAGATGCAGGGGGTACTGCTGACATCCTGCCCCATGATGTTGGTCTTCTTAAGGCTGATTGTGAAGCCAAACTCTCTGCAAGCACCAGCGTAGGAGCTTATGAGGCATTGTAGTACTTCCTCAGTGTGAGCAGTCAGGGCAGCATCATCTGCAAACAGCATCTCTCTGATCAGTACTGTCCACACCTTGGTCTTTGCTCGAAGGTGTGCGAGGCTGAAGAGATTGCTGACACTTCTAGTGTGGAGGTGTCCACCATCTTCAGACTCATTAAAGGCATGGGACAGTAGCAGAGAGAAAAAGATGTCAAAGAGCATGACAGTAACAGAGAGAAAAAGATGTCAAAGAGTGTCGGGGCAAGTTCACACCTTTGCTTCACTCTGCTAATTGGGAATGGGCCTGAGGAGGAGCCATCATATTGTAGGACAACATGCATGTCCACGTGGAAGGATGTAATCATCCTCAGGAGTTTGGGGGGGGGCATTCAATCCTTTGTAGCCGGGTGAAGAGGACTTTCCTGCTGACCAAGCTGAATGCCTTAGTTAGATCAATGAAGGCGATGTACAATGGTTTCCTTTGTTTGTAACACTTTTTTTTTGCAGTGGCCTTAGTGAGAAGATCATGTCGATAATAAACCTTCCTGCTCTGATCCACACTGCGCCTCAGGGTAAACACATTCCATGTGTGATTGCAGTCTGTTCAGAACTACATGGGAGAGGGCCTTCCCAACAGTGCTGAGGAGGGATATTCCATGGTAGATGTTATAGTCAGTTCAGTTTTCTTTATTTTTATACAGCGTGATGATGTTGGCATCATGCGTATCCTGGGGTCCTGTTCCTTTCTGCCAGCACTGTTGCAGGAGCTTGTGCAGGTGCTCGAGGAAAACACACTTCCTGGAAACTTTGATGACCTCTGGGGGAATGTCATTCTTTCCTAGAGCTTTACCACAGGCAAAGGAGTTGATGGCATTTCTGAGCTCTCCTATAGAGGATGGATCATCAAGCCCTTCCATGACAGGGAGGAGGGTTGTGTTTTCAGCTGCTGCATCTGCGACAATGGTCTCCCTTGAGTAGAGCTTCTGGTAATGGTCTGCCCATCTCTCCATCTGTTTACCTTAGTCTGCAATGACTTCACCTGAGGCTGACTTTAGGGCCATAATCTTCACTGTACTGGGGCCAAAGATTTTGTTCATGCCCTCCACATGGCGCATATGTTGCCACAGTCAGCAATGAGTTGGATTCTGTGGCAGAGATTCAGCCAGTAGTCACTGGCACATTGTCGAGTAATGTGCTGGGCATCATTTCTGGCCTTCCTGAATACAGCTAGAGTCACCTCCGAAGGCTTCCTCTTGTAGCTGAATAGTACTGATTACTTGGCTATGCATGCTGGTTCAGTCTCAGTGATTCCTGCTTCAAACCAGTCTGGGTTCTGCCTCTATTCTACTGAAGGTATCCATGGTGGAGTTGTAGATGGTGTCATGGATATGGTTCAATCTCACTTTGACACTGCTTTGTGGGCAGTCCTTGTGGGCCTCTGCAATACTATCTGTGAAACGCTCATGCAGGTCTGGCATTGATGTCTTGGCAGTGTTGATACAAGGGTGTGCTTTCTGCTTTGAGTAGTGGATTCATTTGGGCTGGAGATGCACTTTGCTGCCAACCAGGGAGTGATCATTGTCACAGTTAGCACTGTGATAGCTGTGGGTGACAAGGACACAATTTATCAGATGTCTTTTAGTGATGACAAGACCCAGTTGTTGCCAGTAATGGGACCTTGGGTGTCGCCAGGATACTCTGTGATTAGGCTTGTTGGCAAAGAGTGTGTTGGTCATTCAGAGGTTGTGGTAAGAGCAAAATGCTAGCAATCTCTGGTCATTCTTGTTCAGCTTGTGAACCCCAAACAGTCAGATACTGCTGGGCCAGGAATCATGGTCAACTCCAAATTGGGCGTTGAGATCTCCAAGCACGAACAGGTGTTCTGTGGTAGGTATCCCTCTCATAGTGGTCTCAAGTTCCATGTAAAACTCATCTTTTTTATCAGCTGAAGAGCAAAGTGTGGTAACGTAGACACTCAGGATGGTCACTGGGCCTGAAGATGTTGAGATGAGGAGAAAGAGGACTTGAGCTGTGCCTTTTGATGGCAGTTCAATTGAGGACATCATGGAATTTCTCACTGCAAAACTGACACTGTGTAATCCACTGCTCCTCTGGTTCCTTCTCCTGTCACAAGAATGTGTAGTCCTGTTCTCTGAGGCTACCATTTGCTGGAAGTCTGGTCTCCTGCAACACAGCAATATCGATGTGGAACCTCTTGAGCTCATGACTGATGATAATTGTTTTCCTGAAGTTGTTGACCTGGCATAGATCAGCAGAGAGGCCAGGACATAATGTCTTGACATTCCAGCTTGCCAGTTGCAATATTGCCAGGTTACTTTTCTGTTTTTCATTGCCTAGTGCAGGATTTTACAGTCTGTGCTTCAGTATTTACCTTAGCTCCAAGAACCCATTGAAGCAGGCAGACTGTGGTAGGTCAGCATCTTACTGGCTGAGGGCTGCCCAGCTTGAGATGGGTGATAGCTGAACAGTGGGGCTACAATGATCCCTCCCACCATTGGAGACAGCCTGTAGCATCTGAGCTTATGCCAATCACTCTGGACTTATAACTCATAACTGCTATCTCCCGTGTTGTTTCTGACACTGTGAACAACACCACTGAAGTGACCTCTCCAGGAAGTAAACCTGGGATCCCCCTCTCGGCCTCCTTGTTGTGGTCCAAAGGAATGCTGAGTGATACATTTGGCATCAACATGCATTCACGCACACACACACACACACACACACACACACACACACACACACACACACACACACACACACACACACACACACACACACACACACACACACACACACACACACACACACACACACACACAAACACACACACACATTTATGTGTGTAGACACAGGCATACAGAGACACACACGCAGGCAATCATACAAACCTGGTTACAACATTTTTGTCAAATATTTATTTTACTGGATCTGCTGCCACTATCTTTCTTTCCTGAAAGTATTTTTCTGCTCAACTGTAACAAAAAAAAAAATACATGCTGTCCACAAACTAGCAGGCAGTAACAAAGAGCACAGTCATTCAGTGCATCAGCAAGAGACTCAGCAGCACAGCATATCATTATTTAAATTAAAAAACATTTATTAAGGACAACACATGCACATGTAAAATATGTTGTTACTCACTTTCCTATTAATTTCTGACTTTGGGCAAATTAAAATTAATGGCAATGGAAAAACAATCTTCAACAAAGAATACTCCTTTTTAGTGAAGGTGCTTAATTTGTGTGTTTACTTTGAAGTTGTGTTTTAGTTAACATAGACTAACATTTACAATCCAGTTGCTTTAAGACTGATAAGATTCATGGCATAAAATTAACTTATTGCAACTAAATGTCTACTTTTGCCTTTTGGGCACAAAAGCAAACTGAACATCTAATTAAAGAAAACATGGGTCAAACTAAGCAATGAATTTATTAGTGCAGATATTTTTCATTATTCAAAAGGTCAATGCTTTGAAGCTTTCAAAATCTGACATTATTCTTTGCTGAAATAATTGCATTTCTAATTATTTACAAAACTTATATTTTCTGAGTAATGCTGTAAGCTCTGTTTAATTGCCATGTTTTAAAAGTATGGTCCTTGCTGAAAAGGATTCTTAGCTGATTGCATTAATATACGTTGTCATTATTCCATTAGCTGTGCTTTGGAATACAGAACACATTATACTTGTCAATGAGAATTTAAAATATAGTGAAATTTAAATAAAATTCCATGCACTTATATTTTCCACATGGTAGCACTTTTTTAAAATGAGAGAGTTAGCTATCAAACTGTACCAGAAAGTAGGTAACTGTTTTATACCTTAACCTTTTTTGGTAATGTATTCTTAAACATGTTTTATTTCATTTTTTCATTTTTTTCCTTCTAATTCAGTTGTTTACAAACATGTGATCCGTTTATGTGTGTATGAAAGAAGATGCTGAATGGTTCTTCTCAGAAATGTGAAAAGCTGCTTCAATTTGTACAGGAGTTATTTACAGGCTCCTGTCACAAGTGTAAATAAATAAAAAGGCATTGATAAATGTAATTTTAAGATAGAAGAAAATGTGATATATTGCTTACAGAGGACTTGAAGCAGCAAAAGCTTAGAAACAGCATTTGGACAGTAGCTACTCACAAGAACAAATTTATTCTTCAGGGTAATTTAGAGTTATTAAAAGAAAGCTGACATAGTGGTGGTAGGTTCCTTGGTAAAAATGAGTGGATGGTAAAGAAAAAGATTCACAACTCTTTGTAGTTTAAAAAGATAGCATCAGTGTTATCAGTGTTAATGCAAAAGGTAACACACTTGTCTTTGGTGCAGAAGGCTATGTGTTCTATTTCCACACCAGATCGATTGCTTTCTGACACTACAATGCAGCATAATGTGAGTGCTGGATTCTTGAGTGTGCTATCCTCTGATTTAAATGTTAAAATGAGGTCCTATCTGCTTGAGTTGGTGGTAGTTCAGGTGCATGTAAAAGATCCTGTGGCACTTATCTAAAATAGTAGCAGAAGTTCCTCAATGTCTTAGCCAAATTTCTCTCTACAAATACCACCTTAAATATCCCATGAAAAGAGACTACTATCCTATTGGGACTAACCCAGTCATGGAAAAGGTAAAATAATAAGATTTACATTTATTTTTCCTCCAAAATAGTACTCCTTTAAGTTTCAAAAGCTACGATTAAACTGAATATTGCAGAGTAATTCTCCAAGACTTGGGAGCATTATCTCTGATGTCTCATGTATACCTCTACTCTTAAAAGTTTGCAGAACACTTTATTGTAGAAATTGTTGTCCTGCATACTTAGTTAACTATAAGACTATCAGAAAGTCAAAATGAAAAATGTAGTTGACTGCAAGCAGACTAGTCCAGGGTGGGCTGTAAAAGATCATGGATTCAGGAGTTTCCCAAGGACCTTACTGCATGCCACCACAACTTTCTTCCAGTGTGCTAAGAAATTGAACAAAGCTAACATCTGGTGACACATCTGTCTCAGTATTCCCAGGAAATGGGAGAAAAATGACACCAAACTACACTTAATTTTACCTATACAGTATATATGATCAGCTCTGCTGCCTAGCCATGGCCCTTTATTAAATTAGGAAAACTGATCCCAACTGTGAAACACTTAATGTCATTTGGCTCAACTGAATGGTACAAGCACCAAAATAAAATCTCAGAAGTCATGAACTGTGCCAAAATTATTTTACAAACTAGTAACAGATGAAAGAGGAAAGCAAGATGCAACAAACTGAAGAATACGCCTCATGCTGCTGGTTACCCATAATTCGGCCATGCTAAATATGGGCAGGTGCACAGCAGGTGTATGAGAGGAAGTAGTGTGGAAAGACTGAGTGGAGCATTTTGGCTACCTCTGAAACTGAGCACCCATGAGAGAGAAGGGAGAGCGAGAGAGGAAAACAGAGTTGTTGGTGTACTAGGTTTCTAATGCAGCAAGGAGACTTTCTTCTACACTTCTCTGCTAGTGTCTTTATGAGCAGAAAAGGACCAGTGAGTAAACTGTTACTTGATGAAAGAAAAAAAAAAATTATAAGACTTCCATGTCCAACAACTGTGTACAGCCAAGAGCTTCCAAAGTTTTCAGTCAAACATGCGCAGAGTAAAAATAATTCAATTTTGAAATGTGAAGTTCCTGAATCTTTACCTTTTTCTAGCCATAAACCAAGTCTGTCATAGTCAACACTGTTACAGCGTTCATGGATATAACAGGACATGCCACCAACTATGAATCAGAAGCAAATTTTGAACACTTTTTCCAGTTAAGTATATAAGCACAGTAGATTTTTTTAACCACATAGATAAATGCCTCCATTCCTCAAACAGACAGCATCTAGTTTTTTTTTCAAATATGTTTTATTTCTTTTTGAAAACATAAAGTTAAAGGAAAAAAATAAAAATTACATACAATATAAAACTAAGAAACATTCCATATAGAAGATAAAAGTGACAGTGTACATATAATAATTGCCTATAAAGTCATATCTTGCTTGTATAATTGTATGTTAATACAATGCTTTGAAATAGGAATTTGCACACTTATGAAAGCAGTTTTATGTTATAACAACACACCTATTTACACCTATTTATATCATAACATCACCATGAGTACATTAATTCTGTATTTAAAAGAAACAAGAAAGTTGAGACATTTTAATATTATTTAGGACTTGATTAACTTTCTATTAATTATATTTTTGGGTTTATGGTCTTGGTAAGAGTAAATTATATAACTATTTCTTAGCATTTAAAACCTTTCTTTACAATTTAATCATTTAATAAAGTGTCTAAGAGAAGACTCCAGTACTTCTAGTAATAAAAATATTTATTTGTTTTTTGGTTATTAATTTATGGGAAGATATATATTTTACAGCCATATTTTTAAAACCATTCCATGATACCTTGGTTCTATCAAGCCAGTTTGAACTATGTATAGTTTTATAGTTTAATGCACATACAGTAATCATTACAGGCTTGTTAAGTTTGGCTAGGTTTTGTGGAATTATATGAAGAATTGCAAATTCCCATGAGAGTGTTGACTTTTCCTATCCTGTTTTTTCTAGTTTAACTTTTAATGCACACCACAATTTATATATATATATATATATATATATATATATATATATATATATATATATATATATATATATCTGTGTTTACAACTTTAAAACACATGTAGTATATTTGCTATTCTTGATGGACAGCAAGGGCAGTCTGGTGAGAAATTTTAATTAAATTTATTAAGAGACATAGGAGTGATTTATACATGGTTGTTAATCATAAATTGGGTATAAATTAAAATTTTAAAAGGAGTAAGCTTAACCGTATTCTCTATTGCTTGTATTTTTTGTTTTATGGTAATATTTTTGTTTTTCTCACTCCAGTAATTATAGTATAGTATTGAAGATTGATATTTGATTGTAGAAATTAATTTATGCACATTAGATAGCATTTTTTCTTTATATGATAGACCCTTCAATATCATTTCAGCCATAATAATATTTTGTTAATTTATATTTATTGTTTTGCATTTTTGTATTGATTAGAACTTTAATTTGTCTAAGTACAATATCATATTTTTTCTGTAACTTTAGCATTTTCCTAATGTCTTCAATTGAGTATCCCTTTAATTTATAGAAATCCCATACTGTAGTGTTTTTAATTGAAGGATATTGGTTTAAATTTATCATATTATTATTAATTTTTAGATTTGGAGTTAGATGCTTGGTTGAAATAATTCAATGGTATATTACAGGTTTAAGGACATTATTAACTTTTGAAATATGTTAATTTTCTTTTTGATAATTTTATGGATTTTAATTATTTTTAAATATTTTCTTTTTTAATAAAGGGAATTGTTTTGAGATTTATATTTTGGGTTCTAATATGTTCAAACCATATCTTTACCCACAATGGGGACCATTCTTTATCATTTGAATTGTAATTTGTTATTTGAATTATTTTGTTTGCACAAATAATTTCATAATATAGTTTAAAATCAGGCAGGCTAATCCCACATTTCCCCTTGGGGAGAATTAGTTTGTTGTAGCTAATTCTAGTTGATCTTGAATACCATATAAATTTAGAAAGCTTTGCATTCATTCTTTGGAAACAAATTATTTGGAATGTTTAAGTTAATTGCATTAGATTAGTATAGAATTCTAGGAAGGTTATTCATTTTAATGATAGCTACTCTAGATAAAAAGGGAAATTTTATATTTTTTCCATCTAGTAATGTCCTGTTCAATAGCTGCTCATGTTTTTGTAGGTTTTCTTTCATTAGTGCTTAATGAGTGTTTTTGAATTATATTCCCAGATATAATTTAGTGAGTAGTTTATTTTAATTTTGGTTTCTGGGAAATAAAGTTGTGTCCTAGAGGGTTAATTGGGAAATAACAGATTTGGATGAATTCATTTCAAAGTTTGATATATTTAAAAAATCTTCAATAGATTTCACAATTTTATATAGATCTGTATTTGATATCTCAAAGTAGATATTTAATTTTGAATTATTGGTAAATGGTGAAAAGTTTTTTGGCTTATAAAGAGCAAGAGGGGTTCTATATAGAGGTTAACAAGGTAGGGGAAGAGGAGGCATCCCTGTCTAGTACCATTAATAATTTTTATTGGGTTTGAGTTTGTTTTATTTATGAAAAGTGTTATATATGAGCTCCTGTATAGTATTTTAAAATGTCAATAAAATTGTGTGATATATTGAAATATCTCAAGATTTTAAACAGGAAATTTAGATTTATTTTATCAAATGCTTTACTTCATCTAGTGATAAAGCATACCTTGGGTTTCTTTCTTTTTCTAGGATTTGAATGGTCATAGTTAGAGTGAGTGTATTGTCGCATACTTGTCTTTTATTCATAAATCCATATTGCTTGGATGATGTAATGGTCGGTAATATATTTTTTAATTCTATTAGCTAGCACTAAGGTCAGTATTTTTATGTCTACATTGATAAGTGCAATAGGTCTGTAGCTGTAAGGATTTGTCTTATCTGAGTTATGTTTAAGAATGAGAATAGTTTTAGAGCTGTTTATGTATAAGTCTGTGATACCATGTTTTCTAATATAGTTATATATTTTTAGTTAAATGTTTGATAATTGGAAAATAAAGATTTTGCAAAATTCAGCTATAAACCCATCAGGTCCAGGAGCTTTACTAGTTTTTAATTTGTGTATTGCTAATTTAATTTCTTCTTTTGTAAATGGTGCTTTAAGAAGATCAGTTTGTTGACTGCTTATATGTGGGAATTTCAGATTACTTACAAATTTGTTGCATTCTTATGGGTAAATCTGTTTTTGTGGGCCATATAAATCTTTATATATTTCCTCAAAGGATTTAATGATCTCAGAGTTTGTATGCAGTGTTTTACCTTTATAATTTAATTCTGCTATTCTATGAGGTGATTGTTTTATGTTAATTGTGTTATGTTAATTAACCTTTCTAATGTTTTTGATGGGATTTGGGCCCATTCTTTTTAATTCTGTAATTGAATATTGTTTTGTAGAGAGTACAATTCTTTTTGCAGGTTTAGCATACTATTTTCAAGTTCAGTGCTGTAACTGTTTTGGATTTTCTCTTCTATTTCTTTTAGTTTTTCTTCTAGTTCAAGTTTTTTCTCTTTATTTTGTTTCTTGTAAAGTGATACTTTTTGTATTAATATTCCTCTAATTGTTGCCATAGTTGCAGCCCATTGGACATCATAGGGAATGTCAGTGTTAGTTATAGTGTTTTCTAATCGAGTAAGGATGTCTGTAATTTCTTGTATAATTTCCTTTTTTTATTAAATTTATGTCTAATGACCAACTTGTATTATTACCTTGATCAAGTTTTACCTTCGAGCAATCTATTTCAATAGGAAATTTTGAATGATCAGAGAGGGATCTGGGTTCTACTTTATATGTCATTCCTTGCTCTCAGAGATATTCAAATATTAGGAAAAAGTCTCATCTTGACCAGGACTTATAACAGGTAGAGTAGTATGTATATTTATTTATTGATTTGTTTTCTTGATTTAAATTATATGTTAAAGTCATTCATTAAGTCTTCTATAACTATAGTAGTTTGAGATACATGTCTATTATTTCTAGATATTCTATCTTTAGTTGGATTTATTAGTTCATTCCAATTCCCTCCCAGTATAAAATAATGATGTGGGTATTTTGTTAGTAAATTATAAATTTCATCTATAAAGTCTTGTTGACTCATACATGGGCCATATACATTTAAAAATAAAAATGGTTTAGTGTATGGTGGGTTTGAGCAGATAAAGTAATGCCATCTTCCCTTATCACCTGATTTATAATATTACCTTTGAAAGATTTTTTTAACAATAGTTGCTAATCCTTTTGATCTTTTGCTATTTCCAGCTGCTATAACTTGATTTATTCAGCTTTTACCTATATATTTCTCCCATTGTTCATTGTACATATAAATTTCTTGCAGAAATGTTACATTTGCTTTTGATTGGAATGTTAAGTGCATGAGTAGTTTTTTTTCCTCTTATCTTGAAAGCCCTTGATGTCCCATGATTCTATTACTATCATCTCTTTTAAGTATTTCTATATATTTATTATTTATTTAAATATATTTATTCTTTCTATATTGGCTAGGTGTACTGCTTGTAGGTATTGTGATATTAGACATCATGGTGACATTTAACTCTTTCAAAGCTTCAACAGTGCCTACTAACTTAAACCCCTGACCTGAAAGAGAATAACAATAAATATTTTTTAAGTAACTTTTCAAAGTCATAATTCCAAAATGCATTAAAATATGATGACAAACTATAATAAAACATTTATTTGTATCACACGTTTCAGCAGTCCTTATTCAACACAACATTCACTATTCTTACTCCCAATACTGAAATTTAGCTATTTTATTTTTCCCTTCTTTTTTCTTTTCCCTTTTCTCTCTTCTCTTCTATTTTAATTTTAATTAGATATTATCAGAGATCTAATATAGGAGGACATTTTAAGAGATATTCCAAAGTAAGTGATATTTAAGGCTGTATTTGTATTTCATTATTATATTTATCTCAGCATTTAAACATATTTACATTTATGGAAATACTATGATGACAATCGACTGTGGAATTTTCAAAGATCAAATTTCCTGTTTGTCTATTTATCATAGGATCATCTACCATTTGTGACAACATGTCTCTGAAATCTTTCAGTGTATAAAAACCTTACATCATTTGTTTGACTTTCAGCATTTTATCATTTACAATTAGAGTTTTCCGAAGAAAGAAATATACATCACTCAGTTACTTACAAATATATGACACCTTATATACATGTAGCATTAGAGTGATAACACTTTCTACTCTCTGCAAAAATGCCCATGAAAAGAAACCAGAAAAAAACAGAAAACATTTCAAATGCATTGTCAGCAAGATCAAATAAAAAGCTAAGTGAAACATAAGTAAAAATAACAATTACAGCATTATAAGATACTATAAAAATGTAGCTAATCCTGCATAATTAAACACTAATTCAAGGGTGATGATACTCTGCATTACTAATTTAGAAGTTCATATTAAAATAAATGCTTGTTTAGGGGTTTCCATTTGCAGATTTTATTTAAAGTGTTTTGTTGACAATAGCAGTGCTCATCAGATTCAGCATATGTATATTAGAGTCTATGTCAGATAAACGAAAATGCAATCTCTTGAATGCTCATATGAGCGAATAATCATAACATCAAAATTTGTATTGTGGGGGGCTATGCCTCCCACACCCCGCTAAATATATATTCCTACTCCAAGGTTGCACTACAGTGAGGAAAGGGCAAATATCCCACTCTTCACTGTAATGCGATCCCAAAATACCACCTCCGATTTTATGATTATTCACTCATTTGAGCATTCGAGAGATTGTGTTTTCATTTATCTAAAGTAGACCCATATATTATACCATGTATTTTGACTGCAATATTGCATCCAGGAGGTGCATAAAGAATGTGGGAAAAATGAAGAACAAAACTGATAAATCTGAAAATATTAAAAACAATGAGAGAGAGAGCCACTATCCCTGGAGTAAAGGATGTACATCCAATGCTATGATCCTGAAGAAGAAATATCTTACAAAAAATACTTATTCCAAATGTCAGTTCATTTTAAGTTCCAGCACATAACCATTGCAGAGATTCTTGGATCCAAATCTTAAGAAAAAAAGAGAAACAAACTCCTTCCATCCAAGTGTAACAGTCCCAGTCCATTCCAAAAGTTGCACCATTCTGAGTTTCATTGCATAGCCATCACAAAGGCCTTTAAGAAGGAAATAGAAGATGCATTACATTAATATGTGCGGTATTTTCAACACAAAAAATAAGCTTTTGGTCCATTTGATCTCTCTCTTCATTTCCATTAATTTCCAGTTCCTCTAGTACATTGCAACAGAATGATTTTTTAACGGAGTTTCTTATTTTTATTTGACTATATTTTTCTACACTTATTTAATCATTTTTAATCTGTAAGATTTCCAAACAAACAGAAGACAAAGCCTCCTCCTTCAATTTTCAAGAATGAGGAACTTCACTAAAAGCCTAGAGGAAAGAGGATTTAGCCTCTCCTGGTGAGTTTATTTGGCATTTTTTATCTTTAAATTGGAAGATCAGCATAGCAGGGTATTTCATCTGCAATTTGACTTTCTTCCTAATTTGGTATGCACAGTAAGGAGAAAGTAATTGTCTTCTTTGTTTAATTTGTAGTGGAAGGTCTTGAACAAAGGTTATTTTGTGATCCTTCCATTGTATGCATTTTCTGGATATTGCTGCTGAGATTATTTTTTGAACATGTAGAAAGTTCAGAATTCTAGCATATTTTTGGGTAAGGTTTTCAGCAGTTTGTGATTTACGTATCACTTGATGAGTTCTCTCTACAATGATTTTTTGAGCCAACTCTTGATTGTCAAGCAATGCTGCGAGGTTTTCTTTTAAGACATTTTGTAACTGGGATTGTTCATAACTTTCAGGAGCACCTGTTTTGATAATATTATTTCTTCTGCTTCTGGCCTCCAGGTCTATTATTTTTTGTTAGATTCCGTTTATGGAAGATTCTTTATTTTAGGTCTTTTTGTAATTCTTCAATTTTTATTTCATTATTTAGCATTTTTTTCTGTTTGCTGAAGTCTATTTACTATTTGGTCCAGACTGTTTCTGAGGCAAGGTAGCTTTGCCGAGAAGCTCTGTATTTCTGCTTGCAAAGGTTTGAGTGCAGACTTCAACTCATCTAAACTATTAGGCTGGTCAGGTTTTGTTTTTAAATTTGGTTTCAGTGTTTCTTGCTGTTGTTTTAGTGTTCTTTGTCTTTTGGTAATAATCTCTTTTTTTAGGAGAGACTATTTGAGATAAACACATTTTAGATACTTGAGCCTCCATCTGTTCCATTTCACTTGACATGATATTTAATTTGTTGATTTTATTTTTCACCTTTTTCTTTATTTCCAACAGAGTGTAGGCCTGTATATATGCGGCAGAAATTGTTGGAGTAAACTTGATTTAAATTTGTTTTTCTCAGATGTGCAAGATTTTTTTTTAGGATAAGCTATTCAGACCAGTACTCTTTTAATATTAGCAATATTATACTAGTTTTCTGTCAGTTATTAATTTGGTAATGTTCACTTTTTTTGGTTTATATATAAATTTATGACAGAAGTTAAGAGGAGTATGTGTTTACTGACTGATGATCATATTGGATCCCCCAGCATCTATTATTTTTTGAATTTTAGTCTTCTTTGCATGTCTTAACTTGGAGTCTCCTCTCTGTCTGGCTCTTCCCTTTTGCCTGTGGTTCTCTTTCAACTGTGTTATTCCCCCTGAAAGGATGATGAAACTCTGAAAAGTGAGAATCTTCTTCACTTCTGCTGCAACAATATCCACAACAGAAGGAGCAGTAACTGTGATGCTGACTGCATTATTAATGGATAGGCACCATAAGTCTAAGTTAGTTTGCTCTCCAGGGAATTGCAGAAAAGAGAAAATATACTGTAGTTATGTGAGTACTACCTTAACATAGCCTAACCCCTCACTAAGAAATTAAATCAGCAGAGCTGCTCCCCCCTTATTCTGGCTAGCCTTCCAGCAACAAGACAAGCTACTAGAATCTAGGTCATCAGTTCCTCAAGGTGACACGTTCTTGTTCTGTCAGTGCCTGGTTATTTGTACTTTAAAATTTTACGTTTTATTATTGATACATAAAAATAAGAATAGGGAGAGCTAAATACCATTTTAGTTTTAGACATTATTGTTTTTTTTTTTAGTTTTCATCTATATAATTTAAAAAAATAATAAAATGTCATGTTTTCATTATACATGTGGTCCTGAAAAGTATTGGGTTTTCTCTGACCTTATTAGCATAAATACAAAAGGTCATGGATATATTGGCTATTCTGCTTATGCCAATATGTCTGTAATCATCTGGTTTAATCACAGCTATGTAGCTATGTGTTCTATTTACTATTGGAAATAAGTTGGTCCATAAACAATTAACTATGCAAGGACCATTTCCACAATACAGACTATCTGAAAAAACATTTCTGTTTAATTGAAAAAATTAAAAAAATGTGGGGTGCTTTGCCTTCTCACACTACCAAGCAAGGGGGAGGCTTCCTAAACTGCCTTCTTATTTCTGAACATCTTTGAGTTCAACGCCTCTTAGGGAAATGGCTGCCACGATTTCAGAGTAATACCTCATAAGCCTTTTGGCTCTAATAAAATGTTCCATACACAGTTGTTTGTCTATAAGCCATAAAGTGTTGCTTGCCATGTTATTACCCAGAACATCAGATTATATCAAAATTACAAATTTAAAATAGTTACATGTAATATGATGCATACTTCTTCTGAAATCCAATTTTTGTGAAAGCGTTTTAACATTTGAATCATATAATCCTAAATAAAAGTATCAAGACGTTTGTCAGAAAAAAGTTTTTTTTAAACAAAGTAAATTTTGGAATTACATATCAGGATAGAAACATATCATGTTATAGTTCATATAGTGATATTCTACTGATTATATGGGAATGACATGTTAAAAAGTTGTAATAACCCAATGAAACGTAAACTCCTTTTATAGTAGCTATCAGTCATTTTGGAATACACTTTTAGAATACTCATCTTTGTGCTCCCACCTCTTGCACTATGACATCACTGCTTCATTGTTCCATCCTGAATGATGGTTTTGCAGTCATTGCAATAAATCTCCCTTTTAGGACAGAATTGTACTGTTGTAGTTTATAATGTGAGGTCCTGCAGTTGAAAAGCTAAAAAAAGTGTCCTGCATATTAACAGTCTGCAGAATTAAGATCCAATATTTACCAATCTAAACACAGGCTCATAGCCGGTAGTTGTCAATAACAATGGAACACACTTTTATAATGTTAAGTTTTGTATACTATGTCATGGACTGTGACTTTTTTAACATAACTTTTATGGAATTTTTTTACGTAAACTGAAAGTCTCAAAAATACAATAAAGAAAGAACACTAGCTGTATTAAATAAAGCAAGGTAATCAAATCACTGATGGCAAATATCAATTCACTTATTTAGAAATGATAACTATAGACAGCCTCTAGGAAACTGGCCAGCAACAAGAGAATAAAACTCTCAACGCATTTATAGACATATTCTTATTTTGTTCCATATGGTCTTGGAAAAGAATTTTAAATTTAAGATCGTGGTGGAACCTCTTAAAAATTGAATGGGGACCACCTTTATGGAAAAGTCAATCTCTCATACTTCACTTAAAGATACTAAAGTATTTGAAAAGGAAAAACAAACAACTTTATATTCACTGTTCTCTGATTAAAGAGGTGATGTTTTTTATATCCCTTGTCAGTAAGGGTTTTATGGCTGCAGTGGTGCCATGGTTAGTGTTGTTGTCTTATAGCAAGAGGTTCTCCGGTTTGATTCCCAGCTGGGGGTGCCTTCTGTGTGGAGTCTGCATGTCCTCCCTGAGGTCACGTGGGTTTCCTTTGAGTACTCTGTTTTCCTCCCACATACAAAAGACATGCAGTACGTGGACTGGACACTGTAAATTAGCTGTAGGTGAGAGTGTGCGTTGTCTTTTTAGCCTGGTGAGTGGTTTTAAGAGGAGACTTTGCAAAATGATAATTATGTACTTATTGCCAACAGCCAATAAACAGGGAGAGGGAAGGAATTATGTTGTCAAATTATCATAAGGGACAGGTAACAACAGATACACTGAGTTTAAGAACACAACTACAACAGGAATGGTGAGATGGAATAACAATTAGATCCTTAGCTCCGAGCTAATTGGCCTGGAACTGCCCCAATGCAAAGACAAGTCCTGAACTAGCCTGACATACACTCAGTACACAAGAATGAAACAAGGGCTTAATAGCAACAGTTAGACCACTTAAACAGCAAAAATGCAGTGCAACTATGTATTAGAATTGCTAATATAGGCTTTAAGATCTTAGTTAAAACAGATACAGACTGTCAAAGTGAATTTAAGATCAGATCACAAATAAAATCACTTATCTGTCTTTCTCTACGTAGTAGAACATCAGATAAATGGCAGTACACCCTGCAGGGTGCTGAAGAGAGCAATGATTCTCTTAAATAACTTAATATTATTTACCATTTTTACACAGCTTGTAAAAAATGAGAGCGTACTGAATCATATGGCATAAAAAGAGAAGATATGAAACTTTTTAATACACCTGGCAAGAGGTTTATACAATATAGAATCCACCCTCTCTCTCTGTTTTGGATTTACCAGTCAAAGCATTAAAAGATTGTATAATAAATATACATATATTTTTAGACTTAGTGTCATTACTTGCTGCTGTCACTGACTTAGAAATCTTAACAAAACAAATGGAAATTGACTGGAGATGTGCATGTAATACCATGATATAGATATAAGTGTGTGTGTGTGTGTGTACAGAACTGTCAGTTGATTGAGTTTTTAGAAACTTAAAAATTCATATCGGCAAGACGATATGATCAAATTTCTGAAAAATTGAACATTAAAAAAAACACAAACACAAAAAAATCTATCTTTTTTACATTTTTGTAGGAGGTGGGCAAGGCCCCCTGCACCTCACACCCTATGCAAATTATATATACCAACTCCGAGCTCGCACTTCATTGAGGAAAACCATAACTTTCCTGATCCTCACCGTACTGTGATCTCCATTCAAAAGCTTTGAGTTTTCAGAAATTCGATTATATCATCTTACCTATATGAATTGCGAGTTTCTGAAAACCTGATCAACTAATACGGATCCATATATATGCATACACATATATATGTAGGCAATTATGAGATTAGTATAGAAAAATTTCTAAATGCCAGTACCAAGAAAAGAAAAGACCTACATTAACTTTCCAAGGAACTACTTCCATCCTTCTGATTTATTGGAAACTAAGCCTAAATAAAGCACTGTATGTACTTCAAAGTCAATAACTGCCAATTAAAGGAAATCATTGTAGATCAGAGTGTGTGATATACCTTCAAGAAACATTCCAGTCGGTGGGCACATGCATATAAGTACTGAGCAAGTGCAAGCAAGAGTGCCACTTTGAGTGAGCAGCCAGGGTGAAAGCGTGCACATATGTAGTTAGTCAGTTGGTCAGTTAGATAGTTTGTTTAAGTTCAATGTTCTTGCTATCCATCCTGATGCGTTTGTATACAATAAACTACTTAAATGAATACCCAAGCCTCAATGTCTTCTTAATGTACACAAGAAGAGTGATGTGGTGTCAGAATGGGATCCAGAGTCACAGCCACGAGGTAACTGGTTAAAGTTGGAGGAATATAGGAGTGGATCATTCCTACTACTCAAACGATTTGCAAAACAGGTCAGGAACAAATTCCAAGTACTAAAACTTACTTAAATGATTTATTTCATTATAAATATAAAATGAAGCACTCATAATGCTCAAAACTAATTTCTTATTAATCGAAATGCCCAAAACTGAGGCATATTGATAAAAATGTTTGAAATAATTATGAAAACATTTGAAACAATATCTGAATCACATAAAATGAACAAAAAGGGAAAATGATCATATTTTTTGCTATGTAGTACTTTTTTGTATTAACTAAAGCTATTCAAAGTATACAAAGTGTGCAAAGTGTTTGCAAGTGTTTGCAGTATTACAGTGCAGTTATTTTGCAAAGTACAGTTATTTCAAAGAATACTTCGCAAAGTACAGTCTTTTGAGGAGTTTATTGTATATTTCAATATTATTACACGTACCTGGTGTGTGTGCATGTTCGTACATAATTACAAGGGCCATTTTGCATTGTGTTTTAGTATAATCTGTGGGCATGGTAGAAGGATTTTGCAGATTCGCTTTGCTTGTGTTTGATAACAGTATTGCAGAAAATTGGAGAGTGTTTGAGTAGGAAAATGATATTTTCATACAAATTGCTTTTTCTGACAAAGACACATGTGCAAAAGCATTTATTCTGCTTAATTTGGCTGGTTCAGAGGCCATTGGAAGAATGCATTCATTTGTGTAGGCATCTGCTGTGTTCGAGGGAAGGGGGAAGACTGCCGTATTGTGGTACCGGTTGAAACGTGGGAAGAGCCTGAGTGCTTAAAATGTAAATTTACAGAAATGTGTAACCTGCAAATGAATATTACAATGGAAAGCCATTTATTTTATACAAGGGATCAAAAGCCTGTTGAAACTTTTGCAGCATATATAACTGACTTGAGAAATAAGGTTAAAACATGCAAATTTGGTGATTTGAGAGATGAGTTGATAAAAGAGAGTTTTGTGTGTGGTATTAATAATGACACAGTGAGAAAGATTTTGCTTTGAGACAGTGATTTGACATTAAATAAGAGCACTGAGATTTCTCAGATATACGAACTTACAGAAAGGCATACACGTATGCTTACAAATGAGAAAGCAAGCCTTCCAGTACCTTCCATTGCTAATGTTGATAGTATGGAGCATGTGGTTAAAAGAAACAGGCCCTGCACATGGTAGCTACTGCAGGTTCTGCAGTCTTTGGGAAACCCTGAGTCTTTCCAGCAAATTCCAGGACATGCTCATTGAAGCACAAGGGTGAGTCAGCAAAGTCAAAGCATGTGCCACCACCCAGCTTCATAGACAGCAGTCATAATTGTGGTTGTAATCATGAACCCAAATGAGAAAAGTGCTTAAATTTTGGTCAGCAGTATCATTCTTGCAATAAGTGGAATCATTTCAAAAGATTTTGTAAATCAAATAAGGCACATGCTTCTCTTAAAGAAGGAATTCAAAGAAGCAAATTGATAAATTATCAAGGTGCAACCATACTTTTTATGCTGATGGTGTGTCTGTGCTTGGTGAAGCAGTCAGTTCAGTAGATTTGTGGGCAAAGAACAAAATCATTTGTACTGTTTGGATTAATGGGAGTCCAGTAGAGCTCTAAGTAGATATTGATTCAAAGTGCAGTGTTATGTCAGCAGAAATGTTTGCTAGAATAAAAGTTGCAGAACAACTTGATTTAACAAAGTGTGTAAACCTTGTTGCTTATGGTGGTGAAGAGATTCAAACTGAAGGCTCAGTAGTGCTTTCATATTACTCTGCTGGGAACAGGTATGACTTGCAGTTTTACATAGTTAAGAGGCACATGTGGTCATTATTAGGCCTCAGAGAAAGTTTGAAAATGGGACTCCTTTCATTTAATAAGGAAGTCCACCATGTAAACCTGAATGACAACAGCTGAAATTTCACCAAAACTGTTTTTTTCTGAGTATGCTGATATTTTTGTAGATAAACAAGTCAAAAAACAGTTGTGTACTCTATGAAGTTAGTCCCAGAGGTCAGCCCAGTTATCAGACCAGCACAGAAAGTTCCAGTAGCTATGCAGAACAGTCAAAGCCTTGATAGACAGAATGGTACAGCTAGGAGTAATCTGTCCAGTAGAAGAGCCTACTGAATGGGTATCCTCCATGGTAATAGCTCATAAGAAAAACTCAGATGACATCAAAATATGTATTGATCCAAGAGATCTGAACAAAGAACTAAAAAGGCCTCATCATCCAATGAGCAATGTTGAAGAGGTTGCTGCCCTCATGGCAAATGCCACAATTTTTCTGTCTTAGATGCAAAGAGTTCATTTTGGCAAATTTTGATTGACGAAAATCTTCATTGTTAACCACGTTTAGTACTCCATTTGGAAGATACAGATTTCTGAGAATGCTATTTTTGATAAATTTGCCAGTGGGGTCTAACAGCATGCGATGGAGAACATTTTTTGGACTATCCATGACAGGAACCTCAAGAAAGTTCTAGAAAGAGCATGTGAAGTGACTCTTAAGCTGAATCCTCAGAAGTGCAAATTCAGGCTATGAAAGTTATTTATGTTGGTCACTTGTTTACCCATTCAAGCTTATGACCAGATCCTTCCAAGCAAACAGCAATTCTTGAAATGCCAGCTCCAGATGGTGTCCAAGTCCTGCAGAGTTTTCTTGGCATGGTAAACTATCTAGGCAATTTCATTCCAGATTTAAGCCAACTTTCAGCACTGCTAAGAGAGCTGGCATGCAAAGATGTTATTTGGTCATGATCAGAACAGCACCAAAGAGTATTTAATGTCCTGAAACAGAAACTTGCCTGTCCACAAACTTTCAGCTACTATGATGTTCACAAGCCAGTTACTATTTCCTGTGATGCTTCTAAGTTTGGTCTTGGTGTAGTCATTCTTCAAGAGGGTATACCCAATAGCCTGTGCTTTGAGAACTTTTACCCAGACTGAGATGGAATATGCCCAGACTGAGAAAGAGCTTTTGGCAACTGTGTTTGCATGTTCAAAGTTTTATGATTATATTTATGGTTGACCTACCCAGTTCGAAACTGATCACCAACTTTTAGTCACTGTTTTGAAAAAGTCTATGCATACAGCTCCAGCCAGATTGCAATGTATGATTGCAGTAGTACAATTTCAATCTTGTTTACATGAAAGGCAAACGTCTTTATTTTGCTGATACTTTGTCCAGATCACCCAGAAAAAACACAGAACAGCATACCAATGAGCAACTTGATTTTTAAGTCATGGAAGTGAGAAATCTTTCTTTCACACATCTTGACGAGCTCAGAATGCACACAGCTTCAGATCCAATTCTCCAGAAGCTAAACCTTTTTATCAGTTGAGGATGGCCTTCAATACAACCTTGTTTACCAGTAGAAGTGCAGCAGTATTTTCCATACAGAGATGATATTTTGTCAGACAATGGTCTCATCATGAAAAGTCCTAAAGTGATTGTTCCAAAATCCTTGCAACAAGTACATTAAGATTTCACATCATGACCACCCAGGAGCTGATTCTATCAAAGGAAGGGCAAGAGGGCTAGAATTTTGGCCTTCTATGTTAAGAGATATCAATAAAGTATTTTCATCTTGTTCATTATGTAACAGTACAAAGCTGCGTCAACAAAAACAAACACTTCAGTTACGCCAGATTCCTGAACTACCTTGGTCAACAGTAACCACAGATATCTTTGACTGGAATGGGCAACATTACTTGGTGTTAGTAGAATCTTATTCAAATTGGTTTGAGATTGACCTAATTCCCATCCTAACGTCCAGTACTGTCATTACTAAATTGAAGAAGCACTTTTCTGTCCATGGTAGTCCACACAGAGTTATTTCTGACAATGGTGCACAGTTTAGCAGTCAGCAGTTCAAGAAATTTGTAGAAGCATGGGACTTTGTTCATATTGTGAGTAGTCCTGAATAGCCTCAGTCAAACAGCTTGGCTGAACATGCATTTCAAAGTGCAAAATAGCTTTTAGAGAAATCAAGATATGATAATACGAATGTTTTTCTAAACTTGTTAAATCTTAGAAACATTCCACGTGACAAACATCTTGGTTCACCTGCCCAGAGACTTATGTCAAGACAAACCAGAACCATAAACAATCAGTAGTAATTTATTGGTTCCATGTGCTAAAACAACAAAGCAGTAAGAGCCCAACTGTTGAAGAAGCATTTGTCCCAAAAGTCTGTGATAATACCTGCCAACCGCTCAGTTCATTGAAAAAAAGGGAGATAGTGAGGATGCAGATGTCAAAAGGTTTTCATCCCATCGGATTTGTGAAAAGTCTGTGTCAAGAGTTGAGATCGTACATTGTGGAATGACAAGGAATGGAATTTAGATGAAATCGGAAACATTTGTTACCAGTGTCTGAATTAGTGTTACAGCATCTTGCCTGTGACAAAGACTCTAGTTCTTAGAGTAACTTGTCCAATGTTACTTTTCCAGAGAACATTCTGTCAGCAATTCCCATTCCTGAGAAAATCCCTGAGAGTCCTCCCCAGTGACTGTCCCTGTTGCTAAACCCAGTCCTAACTATTATGTCACGAGATCAGGTCACATCTTGAAACCTAGCTCCAGATACACGGCAAAGTGGACATGACTGTTGTTTTCTTTATTAGTGTGTGTATAATTGCATGCCTATTGAAATGTCATTGCTTATATGAGATAGCTCAGTAAAGAGGGAGAATGCAGATCAGAGTGTGTGATATACCTTTAAAAGTATTCATGTCACTGGGCACATGCATATAAGTACTGAGCATGTGCAAGAAAGAGTGCCATTTTGAGTGAGCAGCCAGAGTGACAGTATGCATGTATGTAGTCAAGTCAGTTAGGTAGATTAAGTTCAATGTTCCTGCCATTCATCCTAATGTGTTTGTATAGAACAAACTACATAAACAAACACCCAAGCCTCAACGTCTTCTTAATGTACAGAAGAAGAGTGACAATCATATCTAAAGTAACTTCAACTTTTCCACCTCGAAGGGTATATAAAAGGCACAGAACCTAAATAAATGAAATAAAATAAAGAAAGAAAGAAAATTATTGTGTACATAGGAAAAGTCCTAATTCTCCAGGCCTAGCCACATAGATCAAATTGTCCTGTGATTTTCCACTGAAAAAAATTAAGTAATACACTTATTAATAGGGAAAATTTATAACAATAGTAGCTACTAACATTAAAGTACCATTTAAGGAATTCACTGTACTAAAATAAGTTAAGATTAGGGCATTTATGACTGAGTCACAGATATTTTAATAAAAGCCAAAATAGAATGATTTATTAGCCAGTTAATATTTAACTAACATATTATCAAAACCACAATCTTGCTGAAGTAATCTGCTGAGAAAAATCATTAATCATCTAGCTAAATTATTAAATAAACCTCAGCAAGCCAAATAGTTATAAGGCATGTTACAAAAAAAAGGAAAAAGAAAAAAAACTTGCTCAGTCCAGGACAATACTTTACTCCCCATCCTACTGTGAAGAAAGGCTGTATAACCTTAATTCTAAAATACAAACTTTTACCTAGTCCATAGGTTCATAGGTTCATAGGTTGGTACTAGGCTATCAGCCCTAGGGCCTATAGCCATAACAATTCCCTGGCTATTTCTTCCCACATTATTTACTTTCCTGGACCCCTGTCTAGCAGGGTGACTGACGTGATCCCTGGGGTGAATTTCCTTTCTCCCATCCAATCCTCTTGAAGAGGTCCAAAGAGGCACTCTGCTTGACATGTATGGGCAATCTATTCCAGAGTCTGGGGAGTCTCTGGGTCAGGAACCTATCCCTCCAGCATGTTTTGTTTATTGTGATGACAAGGTTTAGATCCCTGGGCGTGTAGCTCTGAGGGATTGGGATTTCTTTAAATGTAGCATGTCCAACAGCCTGGGTTTGACATGGCCTTGTATGTTAAGCAGAGATCACCTCTGAGTAGAGAGTATAGCTGGAGTTTTTTAAGGCGGTCAGCGTAGGGCATCTGCTTTAGGCCTGTGATTCTTTTAGTGAGGTATTTCTGAGGCCTTTCCAGTTGTTGCAGATGTCTTGAGAGGTACATACCAAATGGGGCGTTGTATTCTAAAATGGGTCTAATGAGGGATGAGTACAGTGGAACAATGACCTCCTTTTTTCTGGATGAAAAGCCCTTCGTGATGAGGTGTGCCACATAGAAGGATTTCCTGACTGTTGTGGCGATGTGGTTATCGAAGGTGAGACCACTGTCCACCTGTGTCTCTAAGTCTCTTATCATAAAAAAAGCATTGCATCTTTAACATTACCATCTGCCTTCCCATATCAATGGCTACTTTTTTTTTCGACTAAAGCCTTTGAACTATAAACTTCTGTTCATGCAGTGCTACCCCCTCACTTAACTCAACCAACACACTAGTGAATACCTGCATTCTGAGATCTCAGACATTTCATAGCTTCATAGATGTATACTAGGATAATGACAACTAGGGCCCTGATAAGCCTAGCAGTGAAAATGAAATGTGACCCACAAATCTGATTTATAAAAAGGGTGATTTACTTATGGCTTCTGTCCATCAAAGACATAGGTAATGGGCCAGGAGTAAATTTCTGATTACTCTTCCATTGGTACAAGTTGCACTTAAACTGGGTTCACTGCTTCACAGAGATAGGGAGCCTGTTACAGGGAGTAAAAAGTCTCTAAGAAATGTATCTGTTTCCCCAATATCTCCTATTTATGTTGCAAGCAACATTTATGTCTTTTGCTCTAGTAGTATGATATTGTTTGTTTTACGCATGTGCCGAAGGTTCATCAAAACAGAGTCCAGGGATGCCTTGTACATCAGGTAAAGCTCACCTCTCATAGTCAGTATGATACAGAATAAAGAGAAAGGGCTTTTAGGCAATCAGCATAGGCCATTTTGTTTACTTCATGTATTTTTTTGTAGAGACCCTTTGTGGATGTTCTAGTTGCTGCATAAGTCTGGTCAGGCACATACCAAAAGGGGCATTATGCTTTATGATTGGTTTAATGAGGGACAAGCACATTGGTACAATGACCTCTCTGGACCTAGATGCCATGCCCTTACTTATAAGTTGAGCAACACTGAAGGATTTTCTTACTACCTTGGACACATTTTGGTTGAAGGCTAGGTTACAATCTACATGAGTTCTCAGATCCTTGACTAGTGAATCAACTTTTAGAGGTATTTAACTGATGATGCAGTTATTTGGGTGGCTGATTTCCCAAAAGGTGCTATAATGAATTTCTTGGCATTGAGTTTCAGTTCGTGGCTTTGGCATCAAATGTCTGTATGTCAGTGTTAGACCTTCCTGAAGGGTGTTCTCATCTTTGAAGAATTCAATGACTGTTCCCTGTTTGCAGTCATCTGTGAACTTGGTCAGCCAGAGGCCTTTGGCTTTGGCTTTGACCTCCCAAAAGTAGATGCCAAAGATGAATGAGGCCAGTACACAGCCTCGAGGGATTCCACTGGGGACTGGTCCCTTTGTGGAGGTGGGTTCACCAGTCCTAACGTCTTGTGTCCTATCCATGAACCAGTTAGGTATCCAACATGTTATAAAGGAATTTATGCCTAGCTCCATAAATTTGTTGACAATGCCCAAGTTACATATTGCATCAAATGCTTTAGCCAGGTCTAGGTACCAGTATGCACTGCTTTTCTCCTCATCCATTGCCTTAGTGACCTTTTCAAAGACGTCCATCAGGTTCACTAAGCATGACCTCCCTTTGACAAAGCCAAACTGGGATGGATCCAGTGTCTGGAGAGCTCTGGTGGGCTCTTTTTCAGGGATACCACCAGCTCACCTGGTCTTCATAAGTATAGTTGTCTTCCAAATTGCTCATCAGTTCTGGGATGCATTACAAGCTTCTTCAGTAAATCAGAGATTATTGTGAATGTTAGAGCAAACTGCTCTCTTGCTACTCCTCACTTGTCACAAGCACATTTGTCCCAGGGCATTGTTAACTCTGTTACACTTCACATTTGTACATGTGACCCTGGATGCTCCTCACTTGTCACAAGCACATTTGTCCCAGGGCATTGTTAACTCTGTTACACTTCACATTTGTAAATGTGACCCTGGATGCTCCTCACTTGTCACAAGCACATTTGTCCCAGGGCATTGTTAACTCTGTTACACTTCACATTTGTAAATGTGACCCTGGATGCTCCTCACTTGTCACAAGCACATTTGTCCCAGGACATTGTTAACTCTGTTACACTTCACATTTGTAAATGTGACCCTGGATGACTCAAACTTCTACAGATTTGGTTTTCTCAGCTATGAGATTTCTCAGTTGGAAGTTATAGATGCAGGTAAATTGAGCTCTCTCATGCAACCCATATTAGGCATATCATATTTCTCAGCAGTGGGGGTTCATAATGGAATCTCTTCCACAGGGTCTACTATATTAACATTGCCTCTTATATAGCAGTATGGCCTTCTCCTTCCTACAGTCAATGTGATGGAAACACTTTTACAGGGTTCATCATAGCTACATTGTTAAAAGCAACTTATCTTTTCCAACTTACAGGCATTACCGTGACACATTACTGGAATTGTTGCTACCAAACAGGAGTGTTGTGTCATCCTTAATTTCTACTATTCAGACAATCACCAGTAAAGGATTCTGTTCAACAGAAAGAACAGGAGGGTTATTACATTTCCATTTAAATTACATTATTTTACCACTCCCTGTCTTTATTGATTATTTAGTATAATTGTATTAATACTGCCTTACTTGACTTTTATAGCTATCTAACTTATCTAGCATGCTTTTCTTGCCAGACTTACTAGCCTCTACTTCTTATATTAGAACTACCATTTATGTTATTTATTATTTGCTGAATAGCCAGTGCATTATTATTTATATTTGTTTTACTTTCTTTAAAGCAAATCATTTCTTTATATAGCCTTCTCTGTGCATTAAGATATTGTTTTAGATGCAGACCCCTAGACTGCTTTATACAGAACGTTGTAATAATGCTGTTACTATTTTTGTCCACTTTGCACTATTTTTGACTGTGGTTTTGCTTTCTGAGTTGAGGCATGAATTTGTCATTGGACCAGTCTACTTTCCTGGATAATAGCCAGCTGTAGCACCATATTCAGATAAAGCTCCGACTACAGCCCAGGTGACCCAAATTTGATTAGGGCATCTGCTGTAGCTTGTCTTTTTAAAACACACTGTACAATAAAATAATTATAATCAAGCTAAAGAACTACACAAACAGAAAGATGTTCACATATATGCATTATGTGTATACTACCATACCATCAAATCCTAAACAAGATTGCTATAAAAATCACACTGACATTTCAAACTAGTACCAGATGATATTACTAAGTGGTAGTAATTTGAAGTGTGAAGAAAACACCCTAACCATGCAATAAAAACTTTAATTATAGCAAACACACCTAATTAACTTGTTAACAACTTATAGTATTAAAATAGGACTGCATAGTTTAACAGAGTTGTACAGACCAGTCAAATTATGAAATCTGTAGCCTAGATGATAGGTTGGTGGTCACTGCAAGGATGCCTCCTTCCTGCCTTGCGTCATAGTGATTCCAAAATGAATTATAACAACTTTGCAGGGTAAAAGAGGCACAGACCCTGCATAAAAAATGTGGCAGGAAAAGCCCCCCACAGAATTAGTGTAGTCTTTAATATCTCAGATAAATATTCAGTGATACTTTTACTTAGTTTGTCCATTCAGGAACATTTCCTTTGAATAATCTATAACCTTATGTTAAATCATAGCAAGCATATGATCAAAAATATATCACAACAATAGAAAGAAAAATAAAACTATAATCATTAAAATCTCACAGTACTCCGTTTTTACAAAATTATACAGAAGTCATATTCAGTTTCCTATGCATGGGCAACAATGATTCAAGCAAAAAAAAAAAAAAAAATAAGTATATATATATATAAATAAATAAATATATATATATATATATAAATAAATAATTATATATATATATATATATATATATAAATAAATAAATATATATATATATATATATATATATATATATATATATATATATATATATATATATATATATATATATATATATATATAAATAAATGAACATATATATATACTATATAAAAGCGACATTGTTGAGACAAGATCTTTGAAACCTTAGTTGAACGAACGACCATGTTGCAGAAACTTGTCCCACGGTAAGTATCCAGTTGGCTGATATGGGGAAATTTGCCCTTTTCCTCACTGCAGTGCAATCCTGGAGTTCATATATTTAGTTAGTGGGAGTGTGGGGTGTGCAGTGGATACCTGCAGTGGAAAATATTTCGGCAACATGGTCATTTGTTTAAATAAGTTTTCAGAGATTGCATTTTGGTGATGTCATCTTTGGGTAAGTGGTATTTCATTCATTTGAAGTAGACCCATATATATATATATATATATATATATATATATATATATATATATATATATATATATATATATATATATATATATATACGGGTTCCATACAGAACACTGACACCCATATGGCTGACGCCATATGGTCGACGTTCAGAATATCGACAATGGGGAAACGCTATCTCCCAATAGTGTGCAATGG
>NC_056742.1:79935364-79962864 GCF_019279795.1 Protopterus annectens
TTTTAGATGTGGTATACATTACTTTGCTGAAATTACAATATAGAGTGGCACACATGAATTGTTTGATTGTTTGCCATTTAATTTAAGTTCACACACACACACACACACACACACACACACACACACACACACACACACACACACACACTCTCTCTCTCTCTCTCTCTCTCTCTCTATATATATATATATATATATATATGGGTCTACTTTACATGGTCGACTCTTCAGAAAGTCAATTTTCATATGGCCGAGACCAAATGATCGATTTTCAAAAAAATGACCATGTAAAATAAACACATAACACACACCAAACACTTACATTTCAACTGTTATCAGGGGGTAAGCCCCCCTGCACATCCCCTGTAACTTAAATATACCAACTCCGAGATCGCACTACAGTGCAGAAGAGGACATTTTCCCATCCAACACTGTACGGAGATAGCGGTTCCCCATGGTCAGCTTTTCGAAAGTCGATCATATGGTCTCGGCCATATGAAAGTTGACTTTCTGAAGAGTCGGCCATGTAAAGTAGACCCTATATATATATATATATATATATATATATATATATATATATATATTTGAAATGTATCTCATCAAGAGTGGCTGCTGCTGATCAATCTTTTTATAGAATATGCATACACTACAGTTAAAATCATCATTATTCTTATACAGAAATGACTAAGCACAGGCATTTCAGATTAGATTAACTGTTCATTAAATGTATGACTTCTAATTTATTAAGTAATCATGCACACTTACCAAATTAAAAACAGCCAAACAAGTAATAAATACTCTGAGTAAAAGCCTTTAAGTTCTACTAACAGAAGCAAACAACTCAAACCAGAGTTGTTTGTATAATTTTTACTCTTCAGGCTATTTTTACTTCCCTCCCAGGTTAACCAGCAGCCCCCCCCCCCGCCAGTAGCATTTTAATCTCTTTTCTCTTTCCCTCCTTTCCTCAGCTTTATCCTTGAGGAAACTCTCCCACTATCCAGACATTTTCACTTGGTGAACTCTCTGCTTGCTCTGTCCCTCATCATCCCAGACCTGGGCACTAGGTGGCGCCCTTTCTACTAAGAAACACACTATTTTTTCCCATATTTTTCAGAGTATTGTACTATAGAACACACAATTTTTTCCCCATTTTTTTGACTCTCCCCACCCACCACATATCCCCACTGCACTATTACTCTATAGCTCACCCCCACCCCACACCTTATATAGTGTCTCTCTTCTTACCTGATTGTTTTCTTCCTTGTTCCCTTCACTGGCTCTTCCCGCTCCATTCGCTACGCTCACTCTGCTCCCCTCCCTACCCCCAATTCCCACCCACCCCCAGGGGCCCTACCCTTATACTCGCTCAGACACATCCCCAACCTACTAACATCCTATCTCATTTCCTGCCCCACTATCACCTATTAACTCTATTCTCCAGTTCTTACCACCACACCCACTCTCCAGAGTCCTTTCTAACTGCCACACCCCACTCTCGACCATCCCAAACCACCCACGCCTACACTTACTAACCTCATCTCACTAATAACATGCCTTTAAGCCTTAACATGCTTTATTCTCTACCACTTCTTAACATCCTTCTTCTTTACTATACTCTTACCTCCTATGAATATCTAATGCTTAGCCAATCTCCAAATTTAGCCAAACACACAATGTCTACACTTCCTCTAGCTAAACAAACACATATTAATATCCTATCATCCTGTCCCTACCTTCCCCCTCTCTACCACAAATTACACCATAACAGATTCCTAACCACTAGACGGTTTCATCTAATACCCTGCAAAAATACAAAGGTATTTCAAGTCCCACAAACACTTTTACTGATACATGGGGACATCCACCCCAACCCTGGCCCCAACAATCATCTCAGCCATACCCCTACTAATCAAACTGCTAATAGTTTTGGTTCTCCTTTCTCCACTGACCAAACTGCTAATAGTTTTGGTTCACCTTTCTCCACTGACTCCCTCTCAATAGCTCACTTAAATATTCGCAGCATCAACAATAAAATCACACAACTCCATGCTTTAATTGACTTCTATGCCTTTGATATTCTCTATCTCACTGAAACTTGGCTTAAACCAGGTACCAAAGACAATGAAATCACTCCCCCAGGCTATAGCACCTTAAGGCAAGATCGTCTTAACAAAAAGGGCAGAGGAGTGGCCTTATTATACAAATCCCAACTGCAGCTAGCCTTAATTGACTCCTGCCCCTCCCCAGCCAATGCGGAAATACTCTGTTCCAAACTCCAAATTAATAAAACCAAAGCCATCTATATAATATGCTCCTACATCCCTCCAGGCAATAACGTCAATACACTAGAAAATATCCTTAGCTGGGTCTCCTGTAGCTTTCCTCAGGAAACCATAATCTTAGGAGACTTTAATATTGATTGGAATTCCTGCATCTCTCCCAAACCTTCCATTCACCTTAATCTCTTTACCTTTCAACAAACCATAAACTCCCCTACTAGAATACACAAATCAACCCAGAAACAAGCCATCCTGGATTGGATACTGATCAACAACAATCCCTCTCTTATAAAACTGGAATACTCCCTGACAATATCAGCGACCATATCCTTACCTATATCACTAAACAAAAATACAACAATCCCAAGCAGGCTACCTATCGTACTGTACACAACAAAACAAATTTTAACCTATCATCCTTTCGTAATGAACTCAAAGAATATAACTGGTCAACTCTAAAACACCTCACACTTGATGAAGCAGTTACCCATTTCAACAATACCTTCCTACAAATTCTCCAGCATCATGCCCCATCTCGATTGATTAGACTAGGCTCCAAAGCAGCCACATGGCTTTCCAAAAAAAACCAAACAAACAATGTTAGCTAGAAATAAATTATGGAATAAATGGAGATCCACTAAAAACCCAACTGACCATCAAAATTTCAAACACCTCAGAAACACAACAAAAAAACTCACCTATCTGGATAAAAAGAACTATTACCTGCAGTATCAACAAAACCAAAACCCCAAACATTTCTGGTCAGGAATCAATAAACTGCTCCACCCAGGGAACACCAAAACACCTACACCAACTAGCCCAGCTCAGACCCAACCTAATATAATAGCCGATACTTTCAACAACTTCTTCTCTCAAACTGTCGCCACTCTAGCTAACACCATGACCCCCCCTCCTCCTCTTCAAATAACCTCCTCTCCTCAAAACAGCACCCCTACTCTAATATTTAATACAGTCTCCACAACCTATATACGTAAGTTACTCTCTAAACTTAAACCTTGCACCCCTTCTGCTGACAATCTACCAGCTGAGTATCTTCAACTAGCAGCAACTGAACTAGCTTACCCAGTCTCCATCTTAATTAACAGAACCATAACCGAATCCACTATCCCATCCTGTTGGAAAATCTCCCATATCATTCCCCTCCATAAAGGAGGAAACTCCAACGAACTTTCTAATTTCCGGCCTATATCCCTTCTATCTCCACTATCTAAAATTATGGAACGCTGCATACACCATCAACTCTTACATCATCTTTTGCAAAATAACTTACTCGCAGACTCTCAGCATGGTTTTAGGCCCCACCACAGTACTTCCACTGCCCTCCTCTCCTTCACAGACATGATCAACAAAAATCATAATAAAAACCTGTTCTCCTCTGCACTATTCCTGGACCTCTCTAAAGCCTTCGATATGGTCAACCATCAACATCTCCTAGATACTTTAAAATCCCTCTCACTTGATTCACTAGCACTACAGTGGTTTGACTCTTACTTGACAAATAGAAAACAAGCAGTCCTCTGGGACAACCATCTATCCTCTCAGCTCCCAGTTACTATTGGAGTCCCACAAGGATCCATCTTAGGTCCCCTCCTTTTCTCAATATTCATAAATAACCTGCCCACTTCTCTCCCGACATCCACTTGCATACAGTATGCTGATGATTCAACTCTCATCTGCTCTGCTCCATCTCCAGAAGAACTCCACTCCTCCACCCAAAAGGTCTTTGCAACAGCAGAAAAATGGTTCCAACAGATCTGTCTCCTCCTTAATCCCAAAAAAAAACAAATTACTACTTTTCACCCCAACTCTTAAATCCACCCCAATCTCATTTTCCATTGTGTCCTGTAGTGGCACTATCATTAAACCTGACTATTCCACCAAACTACTAGGTGTTACTATTGACAATCAGCTAAGCTTTGACAACCACATTGATCTAACCATCAAGACTGTAAATAAGAAAATAGGTGCCCTCTACAGACTTAAGCCCTTTCTTAGTGCTACCGAGTGTCTCTTGCCCAAACTCACCTCATCTCCACACTATTGCATGCCTCTCCATCCTTTATCAACATTTCTAAAGCCAACCTTTATAAACTTAACATAGCCTACCATAGTATTGCCAGGTTTGCCACAGGATCCCCTTTCCGTACTCACATAAAAATTCATTTGGCTTAATCATGCTTCTTGCTTATTAATGACACTGAAATATGTTTATAATCTAGATTATCTCATAGAAGCAATAGTTGATTCACATAAACTATGGAACAGTCATTAATGTCAGAAAAGCAAATGCATTTAAACAAAATCTGCTACATTATTCAGAAGCTAACTGCAGACTTGATAGTAACAAAGGAGGGTTACCCCATAATAATATACACAATGAGAATCTCAAAAGGCAGGAAAGAACAGACTTTCAATGTAAAACACATCATGGAACATTCTTTATGTTGACAGAAGTATTATTCCAGGTTTTCCCCAGTTCGGATTATATCCTAAACTGTAGTTTTCATACTTTCCACCTGTTATGGACTACTGTACTACTCCAGATGATTTTTCTTGAGTTTAGAAGATGGCCTTAATTTGAAGTATAGTTATTTTCTTTCTTCTTTGCTAGTTTACAGTTTCCATTTTTTCATCAAGTATGTATGACCAAATACTAAAGCGAAAACCTATTATTAAAGCAAGCAAATAAGAAAGAAGGACTTAGGCTTCTCTGATAACCAAATAACTCAACTGTGCAAGAAAAAAAAAAAAGAAACACTTGGCAGACACACCTGTGATATTGAGGAGAACCAAATGCTTTGCAGGAAATGAAAATCTTAAGCACTGTAGCTGGCAACACAGGAAAGAAAGAGGCAGCATGTGTGTGTGTGTGTGTGTGTGTGTGTGTGTGTGTGTGTGTGTGTGTGTGTGTGTGTGTGTGTGTGTGTGTATGTGTGTGTGTGTGTGTGTGTGTCTGTCTGTCTGTGGGGGGGGGGGCTAGTTAAAAAGAAGAACACTCCACTCTTCACAGGCAAGATCATAGTGCAGGCATGGCAGCAGGGAGCTTTAACATCCATGTCTGCATATAAAAGTGAAATAAAGTAAATAAATAAAACACAAAGGTATCCCACAGCTGCAGAGCAAACAGGGAAACCATCTAATTTTCATAAGCTTAAGACTGGCCCTGATACTAAATTCATTGACTCGTATGGGAGACTTATTATATAGCTTCTCTAATAAGTACAAATATCACCTTGGAAGGTATATAAAATACAAGACATGAACTTTCTGAAGCTGGTAAGGAGTTTTTTACATTAGTTAAAATGACTGTGTCAAGAAAGAAATATGGATTCATATACAGCTGTTCCCAGTATGAATACTGGTGCATTATGGAACGTATGGCAGGGAAATCACGGCAACAGTTTCCTGACTTGTTAAAAACAACACAAAAAGTTGGTCTGGCTGAAGGATCTGCAGATTTTTTTCTAGACTCTGAGACACCTGACAACAAAAAGATCCATTTGTAACAGAGCAACCTAGACCAGTCATGTTTATTATACATATAACATGTAATAGATATTACCTAGCTGCAGTTTTAGATGTGGTATACATTACTTTGCTGAAATTACAATATAGAGTGGCACACATGAATTGTTTGATTGTTTGCCATTTAATTTAAGTTCATACACACACAAGCACACACACACACACACACACACACACACACACACACACACACACACACACACACACACACACACACAATAACTCTCTCTCTCTCTCTCTATATATATATATATATATATATATATATGGGTCTACTTTACATGGTCGACTCTTCAGAAAGTCGATTTTCATATGGCCGAGACCAAATGATCGATTTTCAAAAAAACGACCATGTAAAATAAACACATACACACCAAACACTTACATTTCAACTGTTATCAGGGGGAAAGCCCCCCTGCACATCCCCTGTAACTTAAATATACCAACTCCGAGATCACACTACAGTGCAGAAGAGGACATTTTCCCATCCAACACTGTGCGGAGATACCGGTTCCCCATGGTGAGCTTTTCAAAAGTTGATCATATAGTCTCGGCCATATGAAAGTTGACTTTCTGAAGAGTCGGCCATGTAAAGTAGACCCTATATATATATATATATATATATATATATATATATATATATATATTTGCAAATGTATCTCATCAAGAGTGGCTGCTGCTGATCAATCTTTTTATAGAATATGCATACACTACAGTTAAAATCATCATTATTCTTATACAGAAATGACTAAGCACAGGCATTTCAGATTAGATTAACTGTTCATTAAATGTATGACTTCTAATTTATTAAGTAATCATGCACACTTACCAAATTAAAAACAGCCAAACAAGTAATAAATACTCTGAGTAAAAGCCTTTAAGTTCTACTAACAGAAGCAAACAACTCAAACCAGAGTCTGCAGAATGATATACTGCAAAATGGTACACTACCAGTACAACACTCGCAAAAGATGGTGCCACCAAAAGGAATGGTTCCATTCTGGCCTCTCAAACACATTATCACCATGCACCCAGATAAAACAATGGCAGATACACAGCATTAAGGGCAGAAATTTACAAGGGGCATTTCAGAAGATAAGATTTACTTTTAAAACTTAATTTCTAAAGAAAACTAAAAGGAAAAATAAATATATACTCAAGCCACCAATGTTGATGTGCAAAAGGTGAAAACAATATGTAGAACTGGCATGTTATTTCATGACATTGTAGAAAATGAATAACTTATTAAAAATTTTCAAACATTTTTGTGCTGCTGCTAGTGTGTGACTATGCAGATAACATGTGCAACACCTTAGAGGGAAGTCAACCTGACAGTTTTATGTAGTTTTTAATGGTCAACTACTTCTAAACCTAGATGAATAAGAACTATTCTGTGTGATATCTTAGTTAACCATAACTTGAAATGTTCTGCTGCTTAAATTGTTGCCTAACATTATAGGACGGTGTCTGAATATGCAATATAATACAGTTGTTGTGCTTTCAAATACATGTTTAATGCTAAAAAAGAAGTTCAACTTAGTAATTGTTTCTCCATTTGTGCGTATTTGCCTAGTAATGTAATAAATTGCCAAAGCAGTCTACAGGTTTGACCTAAAACAGCATTACTTATAGGTAAAATCAAGATGCAGTGACATATAATGGTAAGAAGCATTTGCTGGATTATGTTATAAACCTAGATAAGATAAACCACCACTTTCTGACAGGGAATGAATAAAAAAAAGGATATGAATTGGTATTTCATTAACACATTACATGGAATTTAACAAAATACCAGCAGTGACCTGTGTGAAATATCACTCACCCAAGTTTCAGAATGTGGCAAACGTTAAGTCAACCATGGGACTGCCAAATTACTACCATAAGCTTTTTATAACATTTTGATGATTTACTTGATTGTGTCTGTGTGGTAACAGATGGAAAACCATGAATAAGTTGTACTGATGGCAAAAAGCAACATCAGAAATTTCAACTTTGATAAGGGCCATTTTATTTTATTTATTATTTATTTTACATCTGTTAACCAGGAAAGTCCGACTGGACACATATTCATTTTCAGCGGAGGCCTGGGGAGGAAAGCTCCAATAGCATGTCATAAAGAAATTACACAAGAATATCATACAGAGATATAGGTTCCACAGAAACATAAGTTATGTATAGATTAACAATTCCTGTAGTAAAAGTCAGCATACAGCATTCTAGTAGTAGGGTTTATAAAAAATAAATAATATAAACACACAAGAAAACACATTTTTTTTCTTCTTTCTAAATTATGAGTACTCTCAATATTTTGTTACAGAAATAACCAGTGATTATTAAGCTTTACAGTGAAAGGAATTAGGGGACCTTTAGTAGAATCCTTGAAGATGGTATTGGTGCAAATTAACCTGGGGTGTAGCAAGAACAAAGCCAATTGTCTGAGAAGTGGGTTCTCATGAGTTTCTTATATTGAATAGTGGAGGTAGTGGAGGTTATTTGGCTAGGTAGTGAGTTCCAGATTTTGGCAATAGTGTAGGCAAAGAGAGATTTGCCAGCATCATTTTTGTGTCTGATAACGCTTATTAGGTTCTGAGAACTAGATCGTAAGGCTCTGGTAGGGATGTGGGGGTTAATTATATTTTGAAGGGCAGGGTTTTTTTCCTGGGAGGTAGAAGAGATTATGCGCTATTGTGAGTTGATTAAACAGAAGTAGTTGAGGTAGTTTGAGCCAATGGAGTTGGTTAAGGGTGAGACAGTGGTGGGATTTGAATGAGGTTTCAGTAGTGAACTTGGCTATTTTGTTATAACAAGATTCCATTTTGTTCAGATCACTCTGGCGGACATTAGTAAGGATGGGAGAGGCATAGAGAAGGATGGATAAGAGATGAGTTCTTGCAATAGTAGCTTTGGTTTGTTTAGTTATAAAGTGTTTGTTCCTATAGAGAAGTCCTAGTTTTTTATTAACTTTCTTAATGGTTTGTGCTATATGGATGTCAAACTTGAGGTTATTGTCTATTTCTACACCTAACAGTTTAGTATGTGCAGCTGGAGTGATTTGAATGTTATCTTTGGAGTGAATGGTGAAAGTGTTGTTGAGGGGGGAGCATGACCTGAGCCAAAAATAATTAATTTAGTTTTTTTGGGGTTAAGAATAAGTTTGATGTTTGTGAACCATGTTTCAGCTCGAGTAAAAGTGTTTTGGGTGAGGGTTTGCAGTTCCTTTAATGTGGGGGCGGCACTTATAAGGGTGGTGTCATCTGCGTATTGTACTACTGATGCTGTGGGTGAGGAGGAATTGATTTGGTTGGTGAATTGTGAGAACAGTAATGGGCCAAGGATGGATCCTTGAGGGACACCTATGGATACTGGTAGCAGGGGGGACAGCTGGTCATGCCATAGGACTGCCTGCTGTCGACCAGATAAGTAGCTAGTAAACCAAGATATAGTGGAGTGGAACAAATATAAAATAAATAAATAACAAATAAAATAAATTAAAACCATAGCAAGATTGTTGCTGAAAAATCAAAATGGATATAGGAAGGTTACCAAAGCATAGTACTACTGAGAATTGATGGGCATTTCTACACCCATAGCTGAAAGGCTGACCAGACTATTGGCTAAATATGTGGATGGATAACCAAACCAGTACTTGTAGATGCACACATGACTATACTGACATCCATGCATGGATAGATGGGTGACTACACCAAAGTACATAGGTGGACAACAAGGCAAATTACTGAATGATAACCACACTTATGCTCACAGGAGATGCAGCTCAATGCTCCTAAATAAATAACCTCACTGATGTCCAAAAAAGGATGGATATCCAGAGGCATATACTGGCAAGGAAAAAGAACTGTAGTGGAAGAAGAAATGTAGTTGTGTATCTGCCATGCTGAATGGCACACTAACCCACAACATCACCACATCAACAGAGACAGCCAACTACATGATTTTCCCCAAACCAGCTGTCTGCATTGCAGACACCACAGATCCTCCACAAACAGGGTCTATTCTAAAGGAAAATTAATTCCATGAGCCAATGCACTTCACTAAGGCAAACCTCTGGGGACGCAGATAAAATGTCCTGAGTAACTGAGGAAAACTCACACATTATGGTTTAGTGAAGGTTGAAGAAATATTATTTTTAAACTAAATACCTTACAGTGTTTACAGTAAAATATGCAAGAGTGTGTGTGTGTGTGTGTGTGTGTGTGTGTGTGTGTGTGTGTGTGTGTGTGTGTGTGTGTGTGTGTGTTTCTTTCATAGATAACCATGCTGCATACCTCCCTCTACTGCACTATAAACTAGGCATGGTTATTACAACCCCCAAATGTTTTAAACAAAATAGAAAGTGGTACAGAATACATGCTGAAGGAAGTATGGTATCTAAAGATACACAATATAAATAAAAAGCACATTAGAAATGCTTGGTTTATCCAAAAGGTAGCAGGGATGATATTGAAAATGGAATATGACACTAGGTGAATAGTATACATTATTTTCCTTGACTACTGATGTGAAGGCAGGGTGGTACCACTGCCATAAAATGTGGAGGTGGCATGGCACCTGGCACAAAATGTTATGATAGACTGGCACTGATGGGATTTGAATGCCACCTCTGCCAATCAAAAGTGAGGTAATATAAAGAAAGTGCACGCAAGTTTGTTTCAGTAACAAGTTTACATAGTACAACCTGACTCCAAGAGCCTAAAAGAAACATACACTGCTCTAATGGGTATGGACTTCCAGCCTTCATACTCAGTCAGACTGGACTGCACAAAGGCCACTAATAGACCTAAGTCTTACACTGCTCTATCTGCAAACTAATGACTTTGAGGGCCAATTTATCTGTAATAATTGTTCTCATAAAGTATCATTTTTTTCATACACAGGCACACACACACACACACACACACACACACACACACACACACACACACACACACACACACACACACACACACACACACACACACACACACACACACACACACACACACGCATGATTTCCCAAAGGAATGCTGGCAGAATTCTCCAATTTCCCCACAACTTTCTGCCTGGTGTGGTACCACTGGCACATCTCTAAAAAAAGTTAAGGGCCTCCAATCACAGGTTGCTCTAAAATCAAGACAAACATTAAATGTACCAATTATTATCTCTTTTGGTGTTAGTAGACTTATGCATTCTTATGGGAGGCATGTACCATATAACCTGATACCCAATAGTAATGATAACTCTTTTGTCAGATAAACCACAAAATATGAATATGTTTATAATAAATAAATAAATACCAGCTATAACAGCTTAAATGTAAATGAATGATCTTTACTTAAAATAAAGAAAACAGGCAAACAGTGTGAATATATGTAGGCTGGCACACACAAGGAGACTGTATATTAACGTTTTCATGCAAGCATTGTGGTTTGATAAATTAAAGTTAACTAAATCTTTTGTAATTTTGTAATGCTCCAATTCCTGAGGTTATCCCAAAGTCACAATATCATCTTCCTTGGAATAGTTTAGCAATAGCTAGAAAAGTAGTTACTAAAAATGGAAGAATTCACATACTTCCTCAATTGCTGAATTTTTAAATATTGCACAAATTGTTATAGCGACTTGAATGTTACCAAGAAGACAAAAACTGATATCAATTCCAAGCATGATGGTTGAAAGTAGAAAGTTTATTAGGAAAATACTGACTGAATTCCTTTAATATTTACTGATTTATTTTTTTATCCGAGAAAGTCCAACTTGGAACGAAGCCATTTTTCAGCAGAGGCCCTGGGAGAAATGCTCCAGATGTATGTCTTTGTAACATGGGAGGAAACCAGAGCACCTGGAGAAAACCCACACAAACACAGGAAGGACATGCAGACTCCACACAGAAGACACCCCAGCCGAGAATTGAACTAAATAACCTCTTGGTATGAGGCAACAATGCTACCGCTGCACCACTGCATCATTTAAGATTGGATATGGGCTTTTGTAAATATTGTTGTAATGTGTTTGTTTAATTAATAATTTTGAAAATAAATATTGAAAAATATGTACATTAACAGACACTGGAAGAATTAACATATTCAGATATGTAGGATATACCACTGTGATGACTACAATCAAGGAAGAGTTGAAAGGCCTGTTGATAAAGGTTGAAGGAGAAAATGGAAAAGTCGGCTTGCTACTCAAAACTAAAAGCTAAGATTATGTCATCTACCCTAATCAATTAATTGAAAATCGGTAAAGGATATGTGGAAGTAATGGCAAATTTTATTTTCCTGGGCTGAAATATCTCTACAGATGGTGGCTGTTACCATAATATTAAAACATGCTAGATTCTTCAGAGGAAAAGTATTACAAATTTGGATAGGACACTAAAGAAAATCCATTATGGGATCTCAACTATGTTCTTGAAAAATTGACCTTACCACCTTTTGAACTAACAACACAACCTGATATCAAGTTCTTAATATGCAAAACTCCTTTGTTTATTGCTCTGATTTTCCACATAGATAGTGTTGTGTTATGCACTAATCATTCTTTCAAGCCAGAAGTTGTTTCAGAGTTAACTGTCAATCAGTCTATCAATTTCCCTTTATTCTTTCCAAAACCTAAGAATAAGGGAGAGAGAATTCTTCATTCCTTGATGTGCATTGGTAGCTCAGGTACTACCTTGACAAAACAAACCATTTTAAGAAGGCTGAAAGGATTTCTATTTCCTTATCAGAGTCAAAGAAAGGTAATCCTGTCTCTAAGCAAATCATTGCATGCTGGTTTTCCTCTGGTATTGTTTTTTGTTACACCCTCCATGGCAAGCAAATCTGGGCAAGGAAAAGGCATATTCCACCAGAGCCTGTCTTTTTTCATGGCATATTGTAAAGGAGTGGAGTCTAGAAGTATTCTAGATGCAGCAACTTGGTCTCCTATCCATACCTTCACAAAGCACATCAGATGGATTTTTTTTCCTAAATCCAGAGCAGACTTCATGAAGACCATTCCCCAGGGGATTCTCAACCTTTATCCTTCCTCCTTCCAGTTGGGTAAGCTTCTTACAGTTACAGTTGCATAAGTCCTACTTACATGTAATAGTAGATTTCTGTGGAACACACTACCTTACTTGCAGTTGTCTCCCACCACCCCCTTTGTTGGATATATAGTTTGTTTTTCGAGATACCACTGAGTTTTGTCCAGCAGCGTTTTTGTTGTGTGTGCATGTGGCTTTTGTTTTGGAACAGTAGGTGTTCACAAAGCTTGTGTTTTCATCTGCTCTTCCTGCTGGACCCTGAAAAACTGAAGGGGTCCTGTCTGTGGATTTAAAGGACAGTCCTGGTCCTGCCAGGCGACTGGACCTACACACTCATAGACAGGCAGGGGAAGGAGATATGAGCTTTGATAGACTGCCAAAGGGTGGGTAGCAGGGCACTACTACATATATGCCAATAAAGCAATGTGTTCTGTGAACATCCAGTGTTACAGGTAAGTAGGACATATACAACTGTACTTTCTGCAGAAATGCAGCAAAACAATAAAAAGTTGTCAACAGAAACCAAGCTCCTTATATTGCTGTTTTATGTCAAAAGCTGTATTACCTTATCTGTGGTTAGAACTTACTCATTATCTAAACAACGTTGTTTTAGGAAACATTATCTGAATCTAAAACCTTGATCCAGCAGAAAGTAAAGGGTCAGGACTTCTGTATCAAATGCAGAAAGAGTGATTTGTCTGAAACAACTGTTCTAACTTAATGCTTCCAAGCAGAGCTCTCAATGAATCAGGGACAAATTTCAAAAAAATCAAGGACAAATCCAGAAATAATCAGGGTCAATCTCGGGCACTTTTAAAATATTAGTACTATTAATGTGATGCATTTACAGAATAAGATAATTTGAATTAATATACATTTGTTGAAATAAAATAAGTCTATAACTTTAATTATTGCCTATTTATTAAGTGTAATTCACCTTTGGATCCATGCCTGTCACCAAAAATGATTTGCTCGAAGTAGACATGTTTCTCTTTAGGGATACAATTGCACCTGTCACACCTCAAGGGCCTGGATACAACCAAGGCTTCCAAGACTTCCAACACTCCAAGCGCCAAGCCTAACAGAACACTAAACCTCAAGGTGCACTGCCAAAACTGGAGAACTATAGAGTACTGTCACCTACGCCAGAAGTCTAAACTCTCAAGGCAAGGACTCAAACTCTCTCAGCATGAGAATACCGCAACCAGTATACCAACTTGGGACCCGGACCACCAATCGACAGCACCACCATCATCAAGATACCACCATGCAAAAGATACCTAACTGACCGAAAGACAAAAGAGGGGGAGCATCAAAACATCAAAGATACCCAGGCCTCCAGGAGGGTGGCAAAAGTTCCAGTTTATCCCTCACCCAGGAACCCCTCTAACTGCCTGTAAACTGCAAAAATGTTTAGAGCCTGCTATTCACCAAAATTCCCAAACCCAACCCTGAAAATGGCCTTCCTGGAAACACTCTTAAATTGGAGCAACTCCAAACCTCATTATCCTAGAATTTATACTAGACCTTGCTATCACCAACTCCCATTACCCTGCTCCAGCCATAAAACCCACTGGACTGATCATAGAATTACCACTCTCAAATGCACTGGAATAACTTGTTAACACTCACAAGAGAGGAAGAAACATACTGACTCCAGACCATCACCATCACTTTCACTCCTGCTCCAGAACATAAGAATCTCACTGGAAACCACAGACCACCCTCAATCAAAGAACCAGTCAAAAACTTTAAACCCCTGCCCATTGTGGAAACAGTGAAAAACTTGTGGAATCCTCCGAACCTGCGGAACTGAGGAACAATCCTTCAGAAGCCTCTCATCACGGAAAATATGGCCTAGACAACGCAAATCCTTATAAAAACTTCAAGGAACACCTTCTTCCATGCATAAACCAAACGACACCAAACAAAAAGGAAGCCCAATCCTAGTATACGTCCATCCCAAAGGACCCTCATAAATGAACAAACTGAACAATAGAAGGAGGCATGCACTGGGACAAAGAGCAAAAATCCCAAAAACAAGAAAAAATCACTAGGCCACATTAGCAAAAAACCAGGGCACACACCAAATTATTCAAGGCATACAATGTAAGACCCAATCAACAGGACACTTTAGATAAAATGAAGGAAAATACGAACCCACACTCCTGGCCTTACTCCAACTATGCTCAGAATTAAAGCAAACTTCTCTTCCCCACAAAGAGACTTCCATCACAACCAGCCAGTGCCCATCCCTCTTCAACTTTCAAAGGTAAAAGAGCAATATCTATCCTTCCAGAACCCCCTCCCTGACTTCTCAGGATGCTCAAGACTCGGCGAACCCCTGCCAAAAACTCACATTCAAGCCCAGCAGACTGTCTCGGAAAACTACTGTTCAAACTCAGCCTTACTGGGATATATCCCAGAAGGTGGTATGCCAACAGTCAGCCCTGACACAGGATATGGCCTCAAAGAGTGGCGTCACCATCACAGTGACCCTCTCATAAAGGTCCTGGCAGTCTTGGAAGAAAAGGATAACACCCCATAAGCCTGAGAAGCTTTGGGTTGCAAAGGAAGGAAAGATCCTAGATGACCCCCAGTTAAGAGATAGGGGCAGATCCTGCCTCTTAAACCTAGTTGATTTCGGGGGAAACAGTCCTTCCTGGACTTTAAACCTGGTTGAAAAGATCACATACCCCACCAAGGCCATTGGAATTAGCAAGGCAGGGCTCACATAAATAAAACTCAGCAGCAATAATCGATACAATACCCACTGAGATTATACCCAAGCCTCACCAGAGACCCCATAAACCCCTTATGTCACTAGATGCCATGCAACTGGCTCAACCACAGAACCAATTGGTTAGAATGTCCCTCAAGGCTCAGACCTGGGACCAAAGGTACATATGGTGTCATGGCCCGCTCAGTCCAAGGACCCTTGTTCGGTATGACAGTAGCAGCAGACAGGGCACACGTCCTAGTCACTGCTGACTGTTAGCGACCACCGCAACTGCGCCACAGCACCCACGAATGAAACAGCCATGCCATCTCCAAAATGCAAGCCTAAAATAGAATGCTAAATCCAGCCGAAATCATTTCTCCAAAAATGCCAAAAGTGTATCCATTACCCCTTGGCAAAAAATTCCCCCACAAATTACTGAGAAGATTGATACCAATATTATTGGAAGAAGAAGACCCTCTCATTTGACAACCACGTGGCCAAAGTGGTTAAAAACATTTTATACTATAGTCAAAGTGGTTAGGGAAACCATTTATAGGGCCCACCTAACGGCTCATCTCACATCCTCTTCGCTCACATCATCGCCGGGCCCTACCCCCCCAGCTGGCCCAATTTTGAGCATACGCCAACCTTGAAGTAACCCAACAGGCCTCACCAAAAAGAAAGACACAAAAAGGATCAGATGCCAGATGCTCAAAAATATAGATGCCATCTCTAACTCAAAGGCACCCAGTTTACTCGATCTGTGCGCCTGTTCAGAAGCGATCCAGCCCTGCCGAATGTGGAATTATGCTGCACCTCAGAAAATCAAAATCACCTCAGAAAATCCAAAGAGATTTGTGCTAGTGTTGAAGACTTGAACCTCAGCAAATAAATGGACAGATATGCTGGAGGGACAGATTCATAACCCAGAAACTCTTTACTCTGAACAAAATCCCAGTCCAGCTAGGTAGAGTCCTCATTAATCTTGATGTGAGTGGATGGGAGATGTGGGAGTTTACGTAGGTTTGGGGTATTATGTCTCTGTGTCACTGTTAGACGAGAGGCATATACTAACCTCGAAAAAAAGCAACATAAATAATAAAAAAATGGGCGAAAAAGCCAAACCCATTCTGGCTAGGCTTATAAATGCCCTAGGGCAGATAGCCTAGTACGAACCTATGAACCTATGAACCTATGAACCACTTTTTTCTTCAAAACTTACTAGTTTTGTAGGGATTAAAAGGGACAGAGCTAAAATTTGAATCAAAATCAGGGGTATCCCTGAAAATCAGGCAGCTGAAAGGAATGATTTCCAAGTACTGACTCATTGCAGAATACCCCTCTGAAGTTTATTCAGATAAAGGAATCTTTTGACAATTAACTCAGCAGTTGACCTAGTCAATTGGTGTTTTTCTCCAGGACAGGTTTGATGTTTTGCAAGTCTAAAAGCTGTGAAGAACATCTTGAATGGCTTACAGATAGAGGCATAGACAGACTCACTCTGTTGTAGCATTCAATGAGTACAAACCTATTATCTATTCAAAACATGTATATTTTTATACAAGTATATATTTTATTGTATACTTAATTTTGAATTGTACCATCTAATTTCTTTAGGTAAAGAATTTCATTATTCATATTCAATAGTTTGTGGATCATTGTTTATTAATTTATATAAGAGTAAGTACACACCACTGGTAAATTATAACTGTCGGCATCTGTCTTTTAAACAAAGGCTACTTAGCCATAGCTACTATAAGAAATAGCATGGTTGTTAGATTTTAACAGGGTATAGTAATTGTGAGCTGTGTTCCAGACTAGTCCCACTGGTGGAAACATGTTAGTGTGAAAGCATGGAGGATTAGTACACTGAAAAAGGCATTTTTCCCTCACTGGAAAATAAAAATAAAAATATTGTGTGAATATAGCTGAACGCAAAGTATTTTTAACTAATATATAATTACTGTTTGTTAGAGGAAACTGAAAGTCAGTGAGCTGACAGAGATGTGGATGAATTCCTGTAAGGCCATTGTTCATAACTCCACTATTCAGCTGTTCATTTTAAAAATTATTTAGGTGTGGATAGTCTTGCCATAGCCAAAGCCATTAGTATTCATTTGCTGTATACCTTTAAGGCAGAGCTGTGGATATATGTATTATTATTATAAGTTGATCAGGGCTGTATTATGGTTAAGGTGTTTTCTGTACAGTCATAAGGTACAGGGTTTGAGTCTCACCTTTGAAATGGAAATTGGCTAGGCTTACTGCTGCCTGAAGGGCAGTTAGCCTAGTACTTACCTATGAAACTATGAACTTTAACACAGTTTTTATAAGACCGTCCCTGACAGTTACCATTAGTCTTTTCATCTGAAGGCAGTGATCTGTTTTGCTCCATCAGGATTGTATTCATGCCTGATATGCTGCCTTTATTTTTGTACACTATATCCTCAGAAGACACAAAGGATACTCATTTTTTAACTTCCCTATCTATCTGGCCATCCTTGTTACCCTGTTTTATAGTACCACTATAAGCCTGATGATTTTTTTTTGATGAAAGACTTTCATAGTGAATACTACAGTCAGGTAAATGAGAATTTTGGACAGGAATTGTATCACATCTATAGGCTCTTCAAACTACCCTTTCTGATATGTACATAGGCATTTTATTTACTATGACCTCAATCAGTTTACATTAAGAAAATAATGATTTACTTACTTGTAATAATTTTGTTATCCTTGAACTCTTGTGTGAGGCCCCTGTCCACTACAACAATAATTTCTGGAAGATTGCTATGATGGCTTAGTGGTTAACTACTGTGACTGTGATGTACAGGGCCCTGAGTTCTAGCCTTGCAGAGGCTGCTTATTGGGTTGGAAGGATGGCCTAATGGTTAAGGTGTTTGCCATACAAACACAAAGTGCAGGGTTTGAGTCTCACAAGGGATAATTGGCTAGGCTTAAAATGGCTCACAAGGGCAGTTAGCTTAGTACTAATCTATGAACCTGCTATGAACCTATAAGAAGTGACATATTCATTGATGTACATGAGGCTTTGATTTTTCTGAATACATCTATGTATTTCCTCTTTCAAGTGTGGTTTAGGCAGTGAACATGCTATGCACATAGTGCAGAAATCTACATGCATCACAAGCTTGATTTTGCAGGAATTTACATTGCCTATAATGTGTAATCCATTTCAGGATTTTCTTATGGCAATCTGTTTTACTAGTGATCGTCCCTTAGTGCTCCCCTAATGTAATCTTCTCAGTATCTTGACCCGAGATGAACAAGCCAACATTAACACTTCTTGACAGCTCTTCTGGTCTGGGCCTCAGGAATCAAATCATCCTGCTATAAAACATTTCATTATCGAAACCCTGATTTCCATACAGCCATGCCTGATCATAACAAGCAAATAATTTATTCAGTCATATGTTAGACATCTATGGAGTCAATGGAATAAAGCTTCTTATAATTTTGCTATTAAAAAAAAAAAAATTTTCCAGTGTTTCTGAAAAAAAAAAATAGGAAGCTCAGATATTACTGACTACCTGTTAATATATGTATTCTACTTTCAGGTCATATAAAACCAGTAAGGAGAAACCACTGAAACTGCTGTCCAAAAATTGAGGGTACCACAAAGAACAATTTGCTATAAAATAATTAAAGAAAAAGCATTACAGATGTACTCTCCTGCCAATGACACATTTAAATATGTTAACTCCACTGGTCATAAACCTGTAAAGTGTAAATATCCACAAATGGATAATGTGCTCCCATGTAAAGTCTGCAGCAATAAAACTGAAACCAAGATGCATTTGCTATTCAGAAAATAAAACATCAGTATTTACTCACACAAAATAAATGTACTTTTAAAATCCACAACAGAAAAAAGCAAAAGCAAAAGCAATCCCAGTCGCACAGAAAAACAAAAATGTCAAAATTACATTTTAGAAAAATATGATAACACTGTAACTTCAATTAAACTTTCATTCCACTTACGTAATTCAAAAAAAATTAGTTTGCTTTCAGTATATAGCTTCACATTCATAAGTGTATACTAGGCTAACAACCACCAGGGCCTTTATAAGCCTAGCCATGCAATAAAACCAAATGTGTCTCAATGTATCATGGGCATCGGTATGTTACTTTGGGCATTACTGTCTCCCTCTGTCTATCAGAGACTTGAGGGCCAGAGCCAGGGTGAATTTCTGATTTCTCATCCATTGTTTAAGGTTATGCTTAAATAAGATTAGGGATAGGAAGCCTGTTACAGAGCATGGGTGTTCTCTGAAATGTATATCTGTCTCATCAACATGTGTTATTTATGTCATAAGCAAAATTTAAATCCTTGGATCTAGTAACTCTGATGCTGTTCATTTTGTGGATGTACAAAAGGTCCATCAGAGCTTGATCCTATGATGCCTTGTATGCCGGGCATATATTGTCTTTCAGTAACCTGTAGGAGACAGAGTATAGAGATAAGGATTTAAGGTAATCCGTAGAGTACAATGTGTTTATACCCTGGATTCTCCTGGTAAGGAAAGTTTATGTGCATTTCAGCTATTGCATATGTCTGGTCAGGTACATGTTAAAAGGTACATTATACTCAATATAGCTGATTACATTGTGTGGTTTTATGCATTCCTTGGCTTTCCAGATACATAAATGTATTATGGTACAGAAATTCTTCTGTTTAGAAAACTAAGAATAAGAATAATTTCTTAATGCAGCTTAGTACTGTAGTACCCTTTATATTTTTATGAGTGGGACATGATGAAGTACAATAATACTCCACAGACAGCAATGATTCCATTGCCACATTTGCATTTGCACTGTTTAGAGCTGATATAACCACAAGCCCTATACAGAGGTTCTCATCATTGGAGCGATTTGCTGCACTATCTACAAACGTCACCAGTCCTATGTACAATCTCTGATTATGGGGTTGACTGGATTTTGATGGCACCTGTACTGTATAGCAAGCTTTGTAGTATGGCAGAGGGATATCTGAAGATATTACTGCAGATCTTGCAGTAGGCCATCAAATTAAAGAAAATACACTCTATCAGCATGTCTGTCTATGCATTTATACACAGAAACAGGCTTACTGAGTGAGCACTGCCCTGAGTTATATCACAGAAGCATTATGGTACTACCAAAATCTCCAAAGCCTGACATGGTGAGCATCACTCTGTGGAACAAATCCTTGCTGTTTTTTTATAAAATTATAAAATAAATTAACAAAACTTCTGTTATCCATGTTAACTAGCAGTAGTAGTAGTAAGTCATCATCTACTGTGATACAGAACTGCTGGGTGGTACTTACTGCAATGATACTTCATTGGAATGCTAGTCACTTAATATGTTCACAGTAATAATACTTCATTGGAATGTTAGTCACTTAATATGTTCACAGTAATAATACTTCATTGGAATGCTAGTCACTTAATATGTTCACAGTAATGATACTTCATTGGAATGCTAGTCACTTAATATGTTCACGGTAATATTTCAGTGGAATACTAGTCATTTAATATGTTCACAGTAATGATGCTTCCTTGGAATACTAGTTTGTTAGAAGTTCCTTACTTTTCTTATCCAGCATCTTGTTTGGGACTGAGCAAGTGAATGTGCTAAAATGTAAAGAATTACAGCAATACTCGTTTTCAGTCTGCATTCTTTCTGAACACTCTAGCACTTTTTTACATCTCAGTGTGGTCTTCCCTTCTTGAAACATTTGACAGCCCTCTGGGCTCAGTGTGATCACATCTGGACAATCCTGCTACCTAACATGAAACATTGGTTGTTAATGATGAATGCTGAAGATGCAGTCATAGATGTTCACAAGGTGTTCTTCAGCCTTTGTGGATTTATGGTCACATGCTAAACTAGTGACAATAATTAGTTCTGAACCTATGTATTATTTTAGTTTATACAATGACCCCCCCATTAATATTCCAAAACCTGCACGTTGATTGGTCAGCATGCACGTTGCAAATCAAAGACTTATACTAATGGAAAAAGGTCCGGTCGCCCGAACTTTTTCCATTAGTATAAGCCTTTTTTTTTTTTTTTTTTTACAGCAATGGAGAACGTAAGATGTCCGTTGCTTTTTAGAAACATAGCGAGACAGCTTTAAAAAAAGTAATGGAGATCTTCCTTTCTCCATTGCCTTTTTTAAAGCAACGGAGATTCTCCGTTGTTTTTTTTTTAAAGCTGTCTTGCTATGTTAAACTCCTTTAACATAGCAAGACACTTTGTAAAAAGCAATGGAGATCTTGCTTTCTCCATTGCTTCCACCCACAGCTCTGATGTGCTGTGTAAGCATACGCATGCGCAGTACATCAGAACTGCCACAGAATACCAGACAGCTGCAGAAGGGCAGCATGGAGGCATTATACAATGTCATTATTTAAGAAAAGTAAGTATTTTTTTTTCTTAAATAATGTCATTGTATAATAGCAATAACCCACTTCTGGGTGTGGGTAATACTGGATTTACCCACGGTTGTCTTTGTTTGGCCACTCGGGCTTCGCCCTTGTGACCAAACCACACCAACCGTGGGTAAATCCAGCATTACCCACATCCAGGCGTGGGTTATTGCTTAAATATTAACTCTATTATAAAACATTACTCACTTCCATATTTGTATGATGTATTCATTTAGGAAATAAATGTCTTTACTGTTTATCTTAGGAAATATAAAATGTAAGAATAATGCTGCAAATCTGTGATTGAAAACAGATGGTTGTGCTGTACTGAGCTAATAAACTGAGAAGAAGCACTACTTTACGTATATAATGTCTGTGTATTTTTCATTAAAAACAGGTTTTGGGCCAGGAATATGGTGCTCATTTGCCACAATGGGATCACAGTTCCAGTTTAACAGTAAGGAAGGCTTTTATGTCATGTACCCAAAAGGGATTAGTCTAATCCATTAAATGACCTGCATACTGATTAAATTAATTCTATTGATTTAATAAATACCAGCTGTGCCTCAGAAAAAAAAAAATATTGTAAGAAAAAATGACTGCATTGAGGATTGGTTAATCAATAATCAACTGAGCATTTTATAATAATCTAATTCAGGTGCAAAAAATGAGGTCATGCTGATGTTTTGGAGCTAAAGGACAAAGAAGACAGGAATGAAAAAAAGTTTATTTCTCCTTTTCAGGTATCAATAGTGTGTTACTGCTTTTCAGGTATCAATAGTGTGTTACTGCTTTGTAAGTGTTCTAGCTAGATTTGTAATTCTATGTATATGTTGTCTTTAAACAGGTGGCGTGTTTTTGCTGTATATTATATGGTTAATGCAATGTTTTAAATGCTAGAGAGCCACAAGCATACAAAACAAGGAAATATTTTTACTCACCCTGAAGCCAGAGTCACACATCTGTGTTTCCAAGGTGAAAGTGTATAAATCATTGACAGATTAACAAATATTAAACCCTTTGGTCAGATCATTAACAAGACAAGAAAAGATATTGATCTTAGGATACTTTAATTTTCCAGATGTTGAATGGTGCATTGTGACCACAGGTCTATCGTAAATTAAGGTTCCTCTGTGTCTTTCCAAGAATGTTTTACAGGTACCAGATTTATGAAGCCACTGGGGAGATAATACATCTAGACCAGATATTTATGAACATAGAAGATTTACTGGGTAGTACTCTGGGTGAAAACATTGTACAGAAAAAAACCCAGGCATTCCCACACCCAGAGCCAAAACTTGGTATATATATTCTTATACATTTTCGCACACATACACTACATCCACACAGACACATACACATGCATGCTCATGCACACACACTCACAAACACACACACACACACACACACACACACACACACACACACACACACACACACACACACACACACACACACATGATGTGTCCTGCAGTCCCATATACAAGTGTGAGCTAACAAATTAAATTACAGAGTTAGTCAAAAGCTTCCCTTGTAGTCAGAGTACTCCTTTAGAACAGAGTGCTTTATTTGTTCACTTTAACAAAGTATTAGTAGTTTTAGTGCAAATTTTTATTTGATTATAATTAAGCTATAAACAATAACAGTAATTTTAGCCATGAAATCCTATCTGTACTTGTACTACCGTATTATCAAAGATATTATGGCCAATATCTTTCTAGGCTAAAGTTCTGTAAATCTAAATCCACTACCCAAATCTTTTATTGTATTCTTCGACTAAAATGGAAGGCCAGCCAGCTATTCTTCCATTAGTTACCACAGACTCGTAGCATTTGGTTTATTCAGGGAGTGAAACAATTGTCCAATGCTTACAAACAATGAATTATTACTCAGATCGACACCATCTATCTGTGAGAGAGTCAAGTACTTAGCTAAAGTGGAAACATCACTTTCATGATCAAACACATTCTGTGAGCAATACATACCTTCACAGCACACCACACCGACCCACAATAAATTATCATACTCTGAGACAAATTCTTGTCCAAAACTCCAAGACCCATTGAGAACAGGATCCAATGTAAATCAAATATAACAACATAAAATGGTGCAACTTGGTAGCACCAATAAAAATGTACTAGCGATTGGTGATGCCATGGTCAGGCACACTATTCTACTCTCATGAAGCTGGACAAGAGCAGACTAATAAGGAGCTGTCTTTTACGAACCAAGATGTCTCATGGGTCCTTAAGACCCTTAAATCAGACAAGTATGATTGTGACGTGGTGATGGCCTATGTTGGGGTAAACAACCTGGCATGCAAAACCCCAAGGCATCTGCAGAGATGCACATTAGAGCTCTCCATGCATGTCACAAATGCAGGAAAGGCCTTAGTACTCAGTGGAATCCTTCCCCCAACAACAATGATGCTGAATATAAAAATAAACGATTAATGGTTTTAACAACTGGTTGAAATGGCTGGTATCATTAGAGGGGGATCCTGTGTGACTCAACATAAAATGACATGCTTGATAACAGTACATGCTTTGCCAAGACAGATTGCACATCTCATTCTGTAGCTTGCACGTACTGCCAAAACCCATTGCTGCCCCGACAGTGCCCTTTTAAGGCAGGGTCTAGCTAATGGATCTTCCAGTCTAACTTCAAAATAAACCAAAGACTGTACCACATCAAGGTGGTCCTGCTCAGTGCTAAAAGTCTATATAATAAGTTATCAGACCTTCAGGCCCTCCTGCATTTGAAACACATTCATATATGTACTATTACAGAAACCTGGTTTAAGCACTCAGAAAGCATGTCCTCAGTACTTGGGCTTGTACTAACCATTCCTTTAGACCTGATGGGAACTGTGGTGATGTATGTGTATTTGTTAGAGACCATATACACTTAAGATACCTAGAGACCCACAAACAAAATTTACAGAGATTCAGATCACACTAAACAGGATCAACTATCAATCATAGAACGTTACGGACCTCTTCTATAATCCCTGAAAACCATTGTTGATTCCTAAATATTCTGGATGAACTTCCTATAAACAGACATGCCATTATCTTAGGAGACTTTAAGCACTAAATCATAGAATGGGTACCTGTACCCTCATTATAAGATATGCTCAGAAATGTTTAGACTACATAAACAAGAACTCTCTATTCCAAATTGTCAAAAAAAAAAACACTGCCTGTACTATCCCCATGGTATCCTTCTCTGACAAAATCTCTAAAGCTTCAGATGCAAATATCAAAGAATTCAAGGACATCAAATGCACAAATCTCCTATGATTCTATGACAGAGTCTCTGAATTCAAGTAAAGTTGTAATACTCAAAATGTGGAAGTTGCAGAGGCTTATACCAACAAATTCTATACAAGACTGGATAAATGTACAAACTTTGTTGTCCCAAGTAGATCCAAAAATATTGGAAGTAGCAGCAAATATGTATGGTGGTCAACAAGCATAAATAAGCTGTGCAAAAGCAAATCAAAAGATCCTCAAATCAAGGAGAACATCAGTTAGCAAAGAAACTGAAAAAAAAGACAGCAGAAAAACAAGTACATCCTACTTATAGCCAGAGTAAGAGTCAAACATAAGTGCAAATCCTTCTTCACGTATGTTAGGAAAATAAGAAATAATATTCAGCATTGCTCAGTGCTTATTCAAAATGGAAATACTGTCTCCACTTCAGTGGATTTTGCCAAAATACTAGCCGACAAATTAAATGCCAACTTCACCAAAAAGCCCGCATACTCCAGAGGGACTCGGACCACAAACCATGTACTAATAGTACTTTCCAAAATTAAAAAAAAAAAACCCACATCCTTGGGACCTGATAATATATGAGACTGCCTAATAAACAGTGCTAAACTAACACTGGCAGACCCACTACTAAATTACTTTAACCTGAACTTAGCAACTGAGTTTGTCCCACAGGTATGACACACAGCTGTTGTGATGCCACTACACAAAGGTTATCCCACCACTGACCCTGGAAACTAAAGACTCCTTAGTCTGACAAGTCTCACCTGCAAAGCCATAAAACATATTGTAGTAGACCTAATTAACTATTATATGAAAAATCTTATCAGACTTGACTGCCAGCAATTTGTCTTTGTCAAAGGTAGATCCTTCCTGATGAATCTACTAAGCTTCTCTGAGAGCATCACTGAAGCTCTGGAAAGTCAGCACACTATTTATATAGTGTACATGGACCTTGTCAAGCATTCAATAACATGCCACATGCTAACATAATAAACAAGCTAAAAGTACTCCACATTGACCTGTACATATATGGATAGTGAATTGGCTTAAAGACAGAACACATACTGATAGAGTTGGGGGTACATCTTTGGAAAGCAGAAAGATGACCATTTAAGTTTTCCAGGGATCTGTGCTTGGATTTCCTACTATTCAGTATCTACTTCTCGGATCTCCATATCCCAAATGAGGATATTTGGATATCTGTTTTCTGGATTATTGTAAGATGGGAGTCGTCATAAAGCCCTTCTCTGACATGCAAACACTCTAACATGAGCTTACATTCATTAATAACTGGTGTACATAAAATGGGCTCAAACTAAATGCTAATAAGTGCAATATTGTAGCATTTGGCAAGCAAGCCCTCTCAACATTTTATAGTGTAGACAACACACCCTTCAAAATGAAAAGGTATTGAGATCTAAGAACCTGGGTTGATAGTTCTTTCAGTTGACCATCATTTTGAGACTGTGATTAGGAAGTCATTTTATCTGGTGCAGCTCATAGCAAAAGGTATAACCTCAAGATTAAAGGATGTCCTTAACTCCTTTGCACTGATTAGGCCTACCTTAGACTATAATGCTCCCTTTGAGATGCATCTCACTAAGCATATCAAGCAGTTAGAATGCTCCCAAAGATTCCTAACTAAAAAGATAAAGGGCTTAAAAGACCTGAGCTACTGAGAGAGATTGTAAGCTTTATTCCTGTATTCAATATCATATAAAATGCTTAGGGATCATCTGTGCCTCACTTATACGACAAGAAAGGATCCTGTAGTCCAACAACCCTTATATCTTCATAAATGAAACAGTCTTACTAACACTATGCCCATAAATCTAAATATACTACAGCAATCAATAGAACAGGATGGAGGGATTGATTTGTAATGCAACACCTACCTCTTTTATGGGGCAAATTTCCTCTCCATATGAATCAGTGTAGCACACTATCTGCATTTAAGAATGAGTTAGATAACTAGATGTATGTTCATAAATTAATCCCTGGCATGTCTGTCCTTTCCTTCCTTGAAGAAAGGAACTTATAAGGAGTAAAATGGTCTCTTGGCCCAGTTTAACTTCTAATTCCTATGATTTATATACTTCTTTATGCGCGTGCTTGTGTCCACCCACATACACACACATGCCCAAAGACACATACAGTTTAGGTGGTGTACTGGTCCACTAGAGTCCAAACATGCAACATGAGTAAATCATAACACTGAAG
>NC_056742.1:79967864-80035364 GCF_019279795.1 Protopterus annectens
GGCTTAAATTGTTATCAGGTGACAGAGCTTTGTTTTTGTCTGTGTTGATGTCCATTCTCGCAAGTAAACAAGATTGGGTGGAGAAGCTCAGAGTTCGAATGGCCTGTGGGTGCCCGCCTTCACCTAAATAGAGACAAGTGATCTGCAGACATACCCAGTTCGAACATATTATGAAGAATAAAGGTGCGTACAATACAGTAGGGTACCTTAGAGCTTTCTATAGAGTGCTGAAAATGTGACGGATGTACCATACATATCTTAATGGGGGGAGATGAAGTTCTTCTGCACTAAAGTGTTGTGTTCATACTCTGGGGAAGGCTATCAGTTGTCACAGTTGCAGTTTAGACCACTATGTATACATGGATGGTGACAGGAACTACAGATAGTGATGGGATATATCGGGAGCACAAATAAAAAATAAATATGCAGCCAAACCGTGGTTTTCAATGTTATGATAATTCAATGTTTTCAGTCTCGATATTCGATGTTTTCGCTCTTGTGGATTTGTGAGTTTATGGTCTTGAGATACTAAAATTTGATATTTCAGTATCTCGAGCTTCTAAAGTGAATATATATATATATATATATATATATATATATATATATATATACATACATATTTATTTATATGGGCCTATGTCAGAAACTCGATTTTTCAAAAACTCAAAATTCATATTGTCATGATGATATGACCAAGTTTCCAAAAACTCACACTTCAGAAAACAACAAAAATCTACCTTTTTGCTACATTTTTGCATGGGGGAAACCACCTCTCTGCCCCACACCCCCCCTGCATACTATATATACCAACTCAAAGATTGCACTAAAGTGGAGAAAAGGTTAAATTCTCTGATTATCACTGTACCATGATCTCCATTCAAAAGCTTTGAGTTTTCAGAAAATCGATCATATGGTCTCGAGCATATCAATTTCAAGTTTCTAAAAACTTGAGCTTCTGACAGAGTTTATATATATATATATATATATATATATATATATATATATACACACACACACATATATATATATATATATATATATATATATATATATATATATATACACACACACACACACACACACATATATATATATATATATATATATATATATAGATATATATATATATATAGATATAGATATATATATATATATATATATATATATATATATATATATATATATATATATATATATATATATATCAAGAGTTGTTCTTTTGTCATAGCTACTAATGAATGGATTAGGGATGGTTCCGGATTATTTGTAATGTATCTTCTATAGCTAAAGCAAACAGAGATAGTGACATCTGAGAACATTGCCTTATCCTATAATTTGCTAAGACTCTTGAAAAGGTTGTTTTTATTCAAAAATAACATTTGTCTTTTTGAATATTGTTTGATCATTGTGATTAATTATTTTGGAAATCTGTACCTGAACAGTGTTGTAAGAATGAATCTACTGCTACAAATGTCGGGTCCACCACTTTAACTTTGTTGTTATATATTTAGCATTATTATCTGCAGTTTCTGATTTATTTTTGAAGTTGTTTTAATAATAGAAACTCATATGTTGTTTAAAAATACCTTGACTAATTCCTTTTAGTGAATATACATTCATTACAAATGTGACCATTTTATAATCTCTTTCCAGAAAGGATATTAACCTATAGTCCTTTATATTATTGGCTTTTTATTCTGGTTCCTTTGCTATCAATACAACTTTGGGCAGTATAGAATATAGCTGAAAAATCTGCAGTAGAGTACAGAGTCAGAGATAATGTAAACATTAAATAAAATTCCAGTGGTATGAGATCTGACTAAGATTTTCTTATTCTCTTTTTTTGAATATCAAGAATAGATACATACAAATCTGAAATATTCACCTGATCCAGCTTTATGGTAATATGGTAATAAGCAGCAACTTCGTTCTTTTCAGACTCAAAATGCTTTTGTCTGTGCAATTGTTCATAATATTCCAAACATCAAAGAATTAGGGTTCTAGTTCTTGTATATCACTGGTCATCTTGAATAATACAATTGAACTGGTTTGTTTTATCCTATGCTTTGTCTGTAAGTGTCATTTAAATACCTGCTGAATGTCTCGGCATTTAAATGTTTTTTTCCTTTTATTTATAACAACAATTTCAAACAGTATGATCAATTATAAAAATCTATTTTTAGTGTTGGACAACCCTGTGCAATACTGAGTGAAATTCACTTATAAATTGTCTACAGCTTTTAACTCATTCTTTATACTGTTTTCATACTCCTTTCTCATTTCTTCTTATATAATATAATTTAACATTTCCTAAATTATGAAACATTTAAAATGCTGTCAATCAGTTTTGAAAAGATTTTGATTAGCCATTGCTGCCCAACCCAATGTGTCACTGGCTTTTGTCTAATACCTTCCTTAAACCCTTCATTCGATAAGTATCCTACTGGAATTTCTAGCTGTCTGTAATTCTTTTCCTTTCATTTTTTTCAGCATACCAATCATAATTTTGGCATAATTAAGTCTATTCAAGGTTGTATGACACATTTAATGATATCTTTTAAAGCATTAAAAACAAAAAAAAATACAGCCTATTCTAGAAAATAAATCTTACTCTTCATATCAAAATGAATCTACTTCTGATATCTGAATTCCTATTCAACAGTGACCTTATAAAGTATGTATGATACATTTGAGCTCATAACAGCTTTATAATTTCCCACCATAGTTGTTTTGATTAGACAAGTCATCTAAACCACCATGTAAGAGCCTTAATTAATAAACTCTTGTAGTTAAAAGATTCATTTATCAATTCCATTTTTACAACATCCAGGAATACAGCATATATTTATATTGTTGTCTTAATATAATAAAAAATTGCTCTTTTTGACTTTCGGCTGAGTCCAATTATGTTTGCAGAGCAGACAGGAGTTATGTTTGCAGAGCAGACAGGAGTTAAAGATATGACCATATCCTTGCAAATGACTTTTATCCTTAAACCCCAGATATGCAATATGAGTAATACTTTAAAAATAAATATCCCACAAGAATATTTGTACAGAGAACAGTCTGAATTGCTTATGGTCAATGAGGGACTAAGAACACAGCTAAAGAAGCACCTTTCTGCATCCCTATATAATAATTTTATTTTACCAAAGTTCCTATGCTTATCTTATCAAGCTATCTTTTTTCCTGACTCTATCAAGCTTATAATGCAAACCTGCTACCCATTTTATGTCTAGAATCGCATAAATATATAATAAGCTCATTATTTACCTTTTCCTACAAAAAATTTCCCACTGTCTTCTTGAAAAGGAATATGTTTGAATATTTTTGCAAAGGATTGCAAACTTGACAATTTGCAAGTAAGGTTTCCCCATGAGTACTGAATCCATGCCTATTATATTGATATGACCTTCCTTAAATAGTTTATAAAACACTATCATTTTACTGCAAAGGATCAGCAAACTGGGGATGAAATTAAATAGCTAGAGTTGCAATTTCCCACATCTGCTAGAGGTGATCACTTTACTGACAAAGCTTGTAGCTCAGAAATTTACCTGGCTGAGATAACTTGAAATAAATATGCAAAGGTAGAACCAGATAAATAATTGGGGATGAAGAAGAAAGTGCCACAGAATAAAGGGCATATAGACTTAAGAGAAGCTAAAGACTTTGGGTCTCGATCTGCATGAAGCATTAAAACAGCTACCCAAAGCACTTTGAAGCAGAATAGCTAAGGACAGCATCAAACAACTCCCAAGGACACTGAAAGTCCAGAGTTTCAGCAGCAGAAAAGGGCTTAAAGTTCCTCCTTAAAGTATTTTGTGTTAAAATTACATTTAAAGAATAAGTTATAGAAGCAACTTTATTCTAAAATTATGCAGAACTCTTCCTTTTAGTGGAAATGAAGCAACCATATTACATTTTCTGGACAGAATCTTTTAGAGGGATGAATCAAAAGATGCTTTTGAAAGGACTGTTGCAATGCTGAAACCAGGATAATTTGTTAAATGTGGGAAACCAGATATGCCTGAACCAGTAAAGGAACAGGAACAACAACTTTTAGCTGTTTGATTTTAAGAATAAGCTCTGTTTTCATGAGAAATAGAAGATAAAAATAGATGAAATTCCTGGGCTAGGACTGTACCAGGACATCGAGGCATTTGAATTTAGAATGAGAAATCAGTGAGAAAAAACATATAACACTTGGTGTTGGTTAGAAATCAAACAAATAAAAGGTAAGCTAAGCCCCCACTTCCCCACTTCTTGAAAAACTTTATTTTTTAGCTGCAGTAAGACTTGAGGACTATTTTTGAGACATCAGAATGCATCCGTTGAGCCTGTTGACTTTGTCTAGATAAATGGATTAGGTAGGAATGTAGACTGCATACAAAAAGTGATAGCTCTTGAAAGTTCACCCTCATTCTCTTATGGCTTCTCTCAAAATGAGAGGCTTATCTTTCACTTTTTAAGAATGCAGCACTATCCTTTTGTCAGGGAAGGATTATTGTGAGAGCCATCCCAAATACCTGGCTAAAGAAGGATCCAGTAACATTTATTGACTTATGTAGATTCCAACAGCCATATAAACAATTACTCCAGAATTATAACACTTGGTGGCAAGTATACAGAGAGGTTGCCTTCCATGGCTAAATAAAGTTTGGACAAGGAAGAGAGGGAAGCTATTTATGGCCAAAGAGCAAAGGTACTTGACAGTCTGACTAGACCTTCAAGAAAGATATCTACCTCTGACAGTAATCCCAAACAGTTGCCAAAAAAAACAAAAAACAAAAGCATGGATCAATATAAGGATGAGACTACCAAACACTAGTAACCACGAAGGTAAGAGGCAGGTGAACTCACACTGCACTTTAATATAAAAACTCTCTAGCAGTAGACAACAGTTAAGCACTTTCATCCACTATGGGACTTCATCAGAACTACTGCAAATACAAAGCACTTCACTTAAATAAACAATTAAAATTGAAAGAACCCTATTCAAAAAACTTTATCCAGGACCTGGACTTGTATTATACATAAATGTAAAATAAAATATATACAAGGCATCAACTGAACACACAAAACACAGCAATAAAACACGACACTGAAAATGTTAAGTAAAAAACAGTAAATATATAAATAACACATATATGTTTATGTATGTTCCAAAATACATTTTCAGTACTCCAGGCTCTTGAGATTAAGGATGGAAGTAACTGAACAAGTTTAATTTAAACCAGGGAATACTAAGGCAATTAACCTAAGTTGCCATAGCAGTTCCCTGACTAATAAGTGGTCCTCAATGACCCTGCCTCTTATATCTCTTTTCAAATGTTCAATAACAATATACCTAAAAAAATGGGAGGGACAAACTTTAATATCCCTAAAAAGTGCATTAGTTTCTTTGCACTTAATAATTTCCCTCTCATGCTCGTATATTCTGTCCTTCAGCTTCCTAATAGTCTTCCTGGTGTAAAAGGCAGGACATGTTTGGCAACAGGCAGCGTAAATTGCCCAGTTGGTGTCACAAGTTATACCTACCCTTAACTGACCATTTTCATTCATTCTTTCTCCACCAGAATATGATAGCACATCCTACAATGACCACATATGTACATACTCCTTATGTCAGTCTTACAATGGGAAAAAAAAAAAAAAAAAATATATATATATATATATATATATATATATATATATATATATATATATATATATATGGTATAAATAATGTTATTAATATAAATGTTGAATATTGATAATTAAGGATAAATAATCATATTGTTGCAGTCGTGCAGAAGTTTTTTAATAAGTTGTATTAATTTTTACTATGAGAGAGTTTTTTATGAATAATTTATTGTTCAATTTATTGTTTAGTTGAATACGTATTTGATTGAAAGGAAGTGATGTCAGTATATATAAATACAATTATTTTGTAGTCCTTCATTAACTCCGAGGAAGCCATTGTATGGTGAAAGCTCTTAGTTTTTGAAGGCTTTGCTTTGACGATGATCAATAAAGTGTTTAAAGCGGTTGGACATTCCTTTTTTCGGATTTTCTTAGTTTTTATCCCTTTGGGATTTGTTGATTTTGCATCAACAGAACAGTTTATTAGAGACAGGTATATCTTGCAGAGGATAGCATTGCTGTGGAACAGTCCCCACATTCACATAAAACAAATTTCATCCAAATTCATATTCAAGCACAACTTAGATCTATGGATAGGAAACAGAAAATTCACCCCAGGACTAATCAACAGAGTCAGCTTCTAAATGCTTTATCTTATGCATGGGTCCCCTCAAATTATCTATGGTATGATCCAAGTTATTTTTATTAGGGTTGATCTATAGGGGTGATATATAATTATTGACCATGCAGTGGGTAAGGCCAATCTATAACAAAATGGAATACGTTATTTTGAGTACAAAAAGGGAAACTGGCCAGGCTTAAAATGTCTTGCAAGGGCAGGCTATGAACCTATGAACTTATAGAGAAATTAAATAACAGAGTAGGAAGTCTAACCTTAAATGTGAAGCCTGTAAAATATCTAAATTCAAAAATTGGGTAGTCTTAGAAGATTATATGGGAGGAAAGGGCACTTTAGCAAAATCAGTGAAAGAGAGAGCAGAGGTATACTTGCTAAGGTCATCCTTGCAGTCATAAGTCATGTGTGATAAGCCTGGAAAACCTTTTAGCAAATGGGTTAAAAAACAGAAAGCTAGAACAAACATTCAGGCCATAATAACAAAGGTAGAATTGCCTCTTTTACAGAAATACCAGTGGAATTTGGAAGTTATTACAAAGCTCTGTATGCAGACATCCAACCAATGAAAACCCAAATAGATAGAGTGGAGAAGTTTTTCTCAGTCATACAGCGGCCACGGTTAAATGGAGCAGAACAAGAATGTTTGTGATCTTCTGTTCATTATAAGAAATGTGCAGTGATGTTAGCTACAATTCCTTCCAATAAATCCCCTAGCTTAGACGGCTTCAACACAGGGTTCTATAACCTGTTGGCTGACCTCCTCATACCTGCTAAGCAGAGCTTATTCAATAAAGTGCATGACAATGACCAGTACTCTGCATATTGGCACAAATCCAGAATTGTGGTCCACTTTTAACCTAGGAAGGATGTGAGGAAAGTGTCCAATTATTGGCCAATTTCTGTCATTAGTATTAAGTATTAATATATACCAAAATCCTAGTAAATCATCTACATATCATATTCCTCAGCTAACCTATGCATCTCAGGATGGCTTTGATGGGCAGTCTTAAAGTGGATCATTATAGATCACTTACTGCCATTATGCAACATGTTCAGAATACTATCAGCCCCGATACAGCCCTATTTGTTAATTCTGAAAAAGCATTTGATTTTGTCAAATGGGAGCATATGTGGGCAGTAATAAACAAAATGAACAATCTGCAAGCATTCATCTATGATGTGAAGGCACTACACCAAGATTCATAAGCTAGAGTCTTGACTGAATCAACCTTATCACCATCCCTTTGTGCTCATAAAGGCTCGCACTAAAGCTTTACTCTCCTCCCTCTTTTGACTTGTATTGGAAGTCCTCATCCAACATATTAGTCAATGCTCTAAACTTCATGAATGGAATCTAATGGAAGAAGCTGCAAGTGAGATGCTCTTTGCAAGCAATTGCCTATTCTTGTCAGAAAATATTTTAGCTGATATCAGTTCTACCTTAAATATATGAAATTGGTTCCATGAGATTTCAAGGCTAAAAGCTTTACTTTCAAAGAATTATATTATCCTGGTCAATCTGTTAACAAAGCACCTAGGCGATACACAGAATGACTTCCACTTTGCATGGTGCCTGCAACATCTCTAATACTAGGACATTTGATCCACATTGCTGTGAGTGGAATGATTAAAGCCAATTTAAAAACATTGTGGAAAAAAGTATTTGTAGAAGCCATTTGCTGAAGGAGACTAAAATTGTCATTAATGGTTAGGATTAACCCTGTAAAGATGATGGTCTGCCCAAGGATTTATGACATACAACATATGTCAGTGCTCGTTGCTCAGAAAAGTGCAAACGTTGATCCTAAACTTTGTATGAAAAGGGAAAAGAGATAAGCTCCTTAAACATGCACTGTGTGGGCATGTTAGGCAAGAAGGGAGATAACCTAGTATCTTACTGAATGCACAGGCATTCATAATTCACAGAACTTAAAAAAAACTCAACAATTAAAAGGCCCCTTATGGGCTAGATTAGAGGTAAGAATATTAGGCAGCATATTCCCATATGCTGTGTTTTGGTATTCTTCTAACCTTTAAGCCTGAGAAGGATGTGAGGAAAGTGTCCAGTTAGTGGCCAATTTCTGTCATTAATATTGAGCCCATAATATATGCCAAAATCCTAGTAAATTCAAAAGAACAACTGCACAAAAACCATTGCTGCAAGTTGGCACTGTATGGCTGTCACCCATAGTGCAATCACATCACTAAGGAAAGTTACAGGCATCACATACTTGGGAATCTTGCAGGTTCCAGAATGAAGCCATCTATGGTAAAAATGGATGAGAGACCCCTCCTAGGCTGAGGGATTTGGAGAACAGAGGCATTACTAAGGTATACCACTTGTCATAGGTCGTGGAGGAAATGGGCACTATAGTTTCCTTTGAACATCTAGTTAGTCTCTATGAAATGGGCCACATGCAGAGATGGAACTATCAGATTAGTCAAGAAACTGTTACCACTAACTTGAGACAATTAATTAAATTCTGTCCAATAACTATTTTTACTGCTGTTGGGTACCATTCACTGGGTAATTATGTTGAGTAGAAAATAAAGATATCCCAAATCTATAATGCATTTCTAAATAAAATCTATAATAGGATAGCAGAGGCCTGCTTAGCTAACAAGGAGAAGAGAAGAGAAGAGAAGAGAAGAGAAGAGAAGAGAAGAGAAGAGAAGAGGAGAGGAGAGGAGAGGAGAGGAGAAGAGAACAGGAGAGGAGAGAAGAGAAGAGAAGAGAAGAGAGAGAGAAGAGAAGAGAGAGAGAGGAGGAGGAGAGGAGAGAGAGAGAGGAGAGAGAAGAGAAGAGAGGAGAAGAGGAGAGGAGAAGAGAAGAAGAGAAGAGAAGAGAAGAGAAGAGAAGAGAAGAGGAGAAGAGAAGATAAGAGAAGAGAAGAGAAAGAGGAGAGGAGAAGAGAAGAGAAGAGAAGAGAAGAGAAGAGAAGAGAAGAGAAGAGAAGAGAAGAGAAGAGAAGAGAAGAGAAGAAAGGAGAGGAGAATATGAGAGGCCTTTATCACTTGACCCATATCTGAAACTGAAGCTGCTACACCTGACTCTGGCATTACTGTAAAACCAGCAACATTTACTCATGACAAATGTTAGTTACCTATGAACAATAAAGAACACAGCTGCAAACTAGAGACAAAGTTTGAGGATCGTGGTGATACTTACACGTATAGCTGACATACATTTTAGTTACGTAAATGAGTAAAGCTGTTATGAAGATATATAACAGAGAAGGTGAACTCTTTACTAAGTATTCTATCAGCACTCGGCATTAGCCTGGTCACTTTACTGTTCTTTTCCCTTTTATGCTCTAGGGTTACAGCATTAAAGATTTATCCTTCTGCTATCAGTTATAGTGAAATTATTCATTGCTTCTAACTGGAAATCACTAGGTGACCTGTCCATTAACAATTTGGACCACTTCTTGCAGGGATATGCCACAAGGATGCCTGTAGATGAGAATAATTTTTGAAGGGGTAGGGAATGGGTCGGGAATGGGTCGGCCAAATTTACAGAGGACTGTGGCTACAGACTGAGAGTCTAAAATTTCTGGACAGTTAGTTTTCTGGGTGGAGAGTTATAGTCATTGTTTAAGGATTCAGATTTGCAGCATTTTTCTCTTTTCTATGTTTTGCTCATTTCCTTTCCTTTTTTTCTTGGATTATTTTTAACAGATATTGCAATTATTTGATGAGCAAACTATAAAAAGCTTGAAATATTGCTGTGTTCCATGCTTTAAAATGTAGAATAAGTTACAACACATCATATTTCTTGTCATGATTCCTTCTCTGGATTTGCAATAAAATTCTGATAATTAATGACAAATATGCAACACATTCTCATTGTAAAAGGCAAACATTACAAAATGTAAGCGAGTATGGAAGAAGGAGATCATTGATAGCCTAAAACCGTCCTTTGTTTATGTTGTAGCCCTTTTAAAAGTAAAAGGTTTGGTAGTCATTTGCAAGAAAAGCTGCACACAAACCATTGTTGGAGAGATAGTTAGAGAGGCCTTTACCCATTATGTGGTATATCACATCATTCAGGCTGTATGTACTGAAGAGATACTTAGACAGGCCTTTACCCATTATGTGGTATATCACATCATTCAGGCTTTATGTACTGAAGAGATAGTTAGACAGGCCTTTACCGATTATGTGGTATATCACATCATTCAGGCTGTATGTGCTGAAGAGATAGTTAGACAGGCCTTTACCCATTGAAGAGATAGTTAGACAGGCCTTTACCCATTTTGGTATATCATATCATTCAGGTTGTATGTAGTAGAATTGGCTGAACACTATAGGTAAACAGTTATTCATCATTTTATGAGGTAAAACACATTTGTTTGAAGTTAAAAATAAGTGAAAACAAGGAACAAACAATTCCATCGTATCTTGCCCTTGAAATCTTATCCTAACAATTCCATCCCAATTATCTCTCTTTTAGCCCTACCGGGTTACTTTCCTGCCTGCTACATTCTACATATATCTGCATTACTTGCATGGTATTCACAATTACCTTGAATCAGGGTCTGATCCACAGCAAGATGATCAAGGCAGCTGTCTAGGGCCCAGTACTGACTGCAGATCCTAACCTGGCCATAAAAATAATAAAATGCCTCCCAGGGTAAACATAACATAAAATAAAAAAATGCTCTGCTTCCTCATGGTGTGTGGGAGACTTCTGCCAAGATCTTCCAGTGCAAAGCTGCAGCATGCATGAACACGAGTTCAGCCTGGAAGTAAGCTCTTCCTGAACAGAGCGGGAGATTTAAATCAAGAATCGAGCAAGAGGTTGTTTTACTATGAGCAGAGGTTGTTATTTTATCTTATTGCACAAGGCAATTGCATATATTTTTTAACAGCAGGCAATTGAGTGGGATATTTAAGAGCAAGAGAGTGGTGGGGGTGGAGTGGTGGATGAGGATGGGAGAGATGGCGATTTGTGTTTTACAGGTGTGAGTATGTGTGTGTGTGTGTGTGTGTGTGTGTGTGTGTGTGTGTGTGTGTGTGTGTATGGCCGTCTGTGTACTGGTGCATGTGCAAATCTGTATGCAAGATATTGTTAAAATGCATAGAAGCTCCAGATTTATGTCATTCAGCTACATGTACTTTTGCTGGGTCATTCAATCAGTTATGTAATATATGTTCATTAATTTAATTTTAGTTATGGTAATAGCTGTATATAAGCACTGATTAACAAGTAAATAATCTAGACTGATATTAAGCAGATCTTTTGTCAGCACATTCTTGTGTTTTCAGTAATATTAGTGGCAAAAATATTAATCATATTTATTTCAGAAGATTTGCAAATATTTATATTGAGCATACTGTATTAGATAGAGATACAACTGAGTGTCAAATACAGATTTCCGTGTGAAGGAAGTGATTGATACTTTAATTTAGAACATCTTACACTATGCCAGTTTGTAAAGCATAGAGTTAAGCAGGTTACTCTTAAATGTTCTATATCTGTTTGCACACATATAAAAGATCCCATAGCACTTCATAGATTTCTATGGTAACTCAAGTTGCTGACCAGATTTATATTATATTATAGTTGCTGTGTGTATGTGTGTCCTCTGGGATGCCTCCAATATGGATTACAGAAAACACTATGGTGGATTACAGAAAGTTGTCCTCCTGGAGGATTACAGAAAATTCAGGTAAGGTAAATTACTATGGATTACAGCATTTGCAGTCAGTAATACCAATCATTGAAGTGTCATAGTTATTGCTCAGAAAATACATATTTTTATCCAACAAGTCCCCTCTGGTTAAGTGAATTGCTCAGAATCAGACAGTAAGTAAATGGAGCTAGGAAGAATTGAACCCTGTACCCATGACTTTAGGAAGCATCTCAGTAAGAGTTTAGAGCCTTAATCTACTGTACTAAGTAAGAGTTTAGAGCCTTAATCTACTGTACTAAGTGCTAGACCTTTGCAATTTCTTCATTTTCTAATAAATCACTGAAGGTAAGAGTCAATTAATATTGCTAGGCATTCGAGTTTTATAGCTGTTGTTCAGAAAAGGCATTTCAAGCTAACTGGAATTGTCTAGCACATGAGGCTCTGAGCTATTAACAAAATGCTTCCTGTAGTCAAAAGTACAGGGGCTGAATCCTTCTACCTCCATTTGCCTACTGTGTACCTTTGGGCAAGTCACTCAGACAGTGCTTCTGGGTAGTTTACTTGGTTAGTGAACAGATTAAAAAAATGGTACTTAATATCTGTGCCTTTTCCCACTCATTATTTTTGGCTTTGTCCAGAATTCTTGAGCAAAGAAGATGAAATATATTTTTCTGGATTCCTTTTAAGATTTGTGGCTTTCTCACAAACTGCTGTGGATTACAGTCATTAAATAATAAGAAGCTTGAGTTTCAGACTTTGTATCCTTCAAAAATGTTTGCTAATGAAAGGCTTTTTATTTTAGCAATTTTGCATCTGTATAACATAAACACTTAAAATATATTTCCTTTTTTGGGTCTTTGTCTCTGATTTCAGCTAACAAGTTGAGAGGGCAGAGGGGGTTTGCAATGGATTCGACTGTATGGTTTTGACAGCAGCAGTATGAAATACATTATTTATGAGTATATTCATTCACTTGATCTCAAACATATATCTATGGTCTACAGTCATGCAAGCATCTGTAATTAATAGTCGTGTGTCTGTGCGTGTGTGTGTGTGTGTGTGTGTGTGTGTGTGTGTGTGTGTGTGTGTGTGTGTGTGTGTGTGTGTGTGTAAATACTGGTTCCTGCAACCCACAGTAGTTATGGTGCACAGGAAGAAAATGATTGCTGTGAAGAGGAACATCATCATATGAGCCACATATTCTTCCACTGTATTTGCAACTCCATTTCAAAATTCCCCTTTCTCCCTCAAATACTTAACTATTTTTTCAGTTTCCCCTGAATCTGTATTAATATCCCTTCTAACCTACTGCACTGAGTTTTTTGTCAGCGAGGTAAAAGAGGCATGTGAACTCCCATAATGCCATTCTCATCATATCTTCATTCTTCTTAACAAATAATAACCATCCCATCATAAATTCATAAGTTCATAAGTACCAGTTTTCAGGCCTGTAGGCCATTGAAGAACAATGACTCCCTAAAACTTTGATAGGCCCCTTGTCCTACACAGGTATTCAAATTATACTTGAACTGTTTCTAAGATATTGATGGTAGAGCTTTACTGATGACTAACCCAATATTCCTCATTTCTGCAAATTCTAGAACCTTGAGGAGAGCGTTTTTCATATGGTTCAATGGTATGCCTCTTAGGCATCCGTTAGCGCATGACTAATAATGTACTGGTATTTATTGACATATTGTGTTAGCTTCTGTGGTAAGGCTGGAATTTCAATGTTTAACCCCTGGGAGTAATCCTACAGAGGTATTATTTTTATCAAAATCAACCAGTTTTCTATGTAGATCAGTTTTCTATGTAATGGCTTTTCTCTAGAGCCCCCCACCAATATGAGGATTTCCAGTTTAGTGACAGTTTTTATTTAGAAATATTGTTCTTTGTGGGTATGTGTGTGTATATGTGTATGTAGCTAGGCTTTTCATCCAAATTGTTTCCAGATCTAAAGGACTCATCTTCATTGTAGTTAAATAAAGGTGGTTTAAAGCAATTATTTAAATGAGGAATTTTGCATACTCCTCCTAATGCTTTTTTAATTTTTTTTATTATTATAATTTTTATCTAAAGTGTTATCCTATTCACTACTACTGTTTCTTCAACATAAGACAAGAATACTGATGCTCCCCACCCAGGTAAAACAAAGGTCATTCCCAACCATTTTCAAGTGCAACTTAGGTCTATGGATGGGAAACAGAAACTTTACCCCAGGCCTGCCCCCTTTACTATTAATGGACAGAGGAGGCTCCTAAATGCTTTATCCCATGCATGGGTTCCCTCAAACTTTCTAGGGTATGATCCCAGTTATTCTTATTAGGGGTAATATATAATTATAGACCATGGAATGGGTAAGACCAATTTGTAATCAAATGAGGTACATTATTTTGAGCAAAAAAATTGAAATTGGCTAGGCTTAAAATGGCCTGCAAGGGCAGCTAGACTAGTACTTACCTGGGAACCTATGAGTATTGCTGTCACTGACTAGCAAACAAACAAACATGAGGGCAATGGTTCTCCATATGTACTATTGGGCCAGCCATTGCAAGCCACAAGTGTACAGCTATCATAAACAGTATGGATGAGATGGTAAGTGAAAAAGGGCTTTGGCAAATGGATTTATTACAAATAATTGTTAATTATTACAAATATTTATAAATATTAAGGAATCAAACATATATCAACAAATTAAAAAAAATAATAAATAAGTTTGAATTCCTAGAGTGTTTCAGGACTGCATTCAGCATAATATTACATTTATTGAGGTTTGAATAGTTGCTCAAAGTTATAAACTTAGATGCGAAGCACATCTACTTACATGCAAACAATTCATGTCAGGGTTGTTAAATATTAAGTTATGCTATTTGCACTTAGAATCTTTGTTCAGAGAATGTTGAATTCCTCACTCTTAATGGTGTGAACCGAGGAACTTTTAGCTATGGAGTACTATAAGTAACATTTTATTTAACTGGGCCAGATCCATGCCTTCCATCACTAGTTCTAAGTAGTTTACAAGGGCTTAACCTTAGAATGAAACCTTAATTGTTATTTGTTATATACTTTGAAAAAATTTCTGAACACCATGTACAGTTCCTGAAAATGTGTTGTGTGTGCTACATTTGCTCGCAAATAATTAATGCATGTACATAGTATCAGACAGGTACAGGACTCATAGCATTAAATGGTCAGGACCTTGTTACCCCAGAAACATCTTGTTGTGAATCTTGAAATGATTCATCTGCTATGAAGCTATAGAGATTCCTGGGAGGACAGAGACACATTTTATTTTTATTTGTGGCTTATTAATCTGTTGCTCTTTTTCTCAGTAACATCATGGTACACTGAGTCTGCAAGTAGGGAAAGTTATGTAGGTCACCAGAGCTAATGGCTGCTTATGTGGCATGAAAAAAATAATGCTATGACCCTAGTACATCTTGTGTCTTTATGAAAAAGACAACAGGCACACTCTCTTATACTTAGATGTACTGGTTGCAAAGCTAGGGAGAGCTATGAAATGACACTCAGCAAGGATTCCAATGTATTATGTCTGAATTTCAGCACAAACCAGATAATATAGGATTAAAATGAAAATTCACATACATCCTTAAGAAGAAGCAAGATTATATTAGTACATTAGGAAATGAATGTGCATGTAAACATATTAACCTGTTATCTAAGCTTCAATGAATAGCCTTAATTCAATATTATAGTGAGAAGGATATTCTAAAAACAGCACTAATAACTTCAATTGATGTTAATGTATAGCTTGTACTGACATGACCTGTTCAGAAAATCTAAACTAGATTTGAACAGAAACCTTGGGACAACAAAAATGGATGGGCTGATTCATGTGTTAGTGCTTCAGAGCTGAATACAGAAAATGGAAGCCTCCTCCTTTTACTGCTACAGCAGTACCTAGATCCAAAGATCTAGAAGTGTGAGGCAGCACTGTAAATTTTTGCAGTGTGTCATTGTTCTCAGTAGTAGAATCTTGTTACATTTTAAATATACTAGCCACATTAAAAATATGCATATTTCCTAGAAGGTTGTTATTCCCCTGGAAATATATGGCACTGAACCAGTTTTCTATTGTAAACCTGAGCATGCAGTGAGATACAAATTAAAAGTTTAGAGAACAAATGTGAGCCACTAGATGTGAGTCATACTGAGAAATGAAATATTTCACTAATCCAACAAAATTGGAACACATTAGCAGAAACTGCCATATTTACTCACTCCTGGTAAATAATGCCCTAATTGTTTTTTTTTTCATTTAACTAACAGCAATTCCCTTTTCCCATTATTTCATATAGAAACGCTCCATGTGTTTCAAGATAAAAAATAAGAACATCAAAAAAGCCATCTTCATTTTTCTGTTTATAGTTTGCAAAGACTGTATCCCCTCAGCAAATCAAAAGTACCAAACCAGACCACAGAGTTGTTACTTCAACATCTTCACAGAGATGCTGACAAAGATGCATAAGTAGACGCCTGCAGTAAATGAAGCCAGACTGCCCTGGTCTGTTCAGTGGAACAAAGCACAGAGAGACAAGGGTATGAACACCACATAAAGATGCGCAGTATAATTGGACACAAGTTTCTATTTTCAGAGCTGACAGGAGAGACTATCTGGTCAAGTGACTTACTTAGATTTACAGTATAGGTAAATAGAGGTGGAAGAATCAAATCCTGTACTCCTGACTAAAGGAAGCAGCTTGTTAACAGCTCAAAGCCTTAATCTTCTGCACTAACTGCATAAACATGTATAATAAATATAAATGATATAATAAATATATCAACTCACTGGGGAAAATTGACTCACCTTACTCTTTCCTTTGATATACAATTAGAGGTACAGTGAAAATGCAGATAACTCCTGTAATATGGATTCTCCCCATTAAATCTTACTCATAGGTCCTTAGGTAATTCCTAGCATAATGAGCCTGAAGGGCTTGCTTCCTAAATGTATTGGAAAGATTTTCATATACTCATTTTATTAGGAATACAGCTTGGGTATGGTACAGAGCATTTACATGCTTCCTCTTTCTAATAGGGGTAGAGGTGGCAGACCAGTAGTAAATTTACAGTTCTCCTTTCACTGATCCAAGTTGCAGTTAAGTACGTACTGGGAGGAACTCAGCTTCACATGGATGGGATGCAGTTCCAGAGAAGGAGTAGTTATTGAGATGTATGCCTGTCCCACCGACATACCTTATTTAAGTTGTAGACGAGGTTTAGATCACTAGAGCAGGTATTTCTAATGCCATTTGTTTTACAGATGTGCAACAGTTCCATAAGGGCTGAATCAGAGGATACGTTGAAGTTCAGACATAGTTCACCACTCAGCAGTCTGAAGGGGACAGAGTACAACTATGAGGCTTTGAAGCAGTCTCCATAGGACATGTTGTCTACACTACATATTCTTTTTGTGAGAAAACTATGTGGATGCTCCAGTTATTGCATATGCCTGGTCAGGTATGTGCCAAAGGGGGCAATGTACTCAAACACTGATATAATGAGGGCTGACTACAATGGAATAATAACATATTTGGACCTAAATGCCATGCCCTTGCTTATAAACTGTGCAGCATAAAATGATTTCCTTTCTGCCACAAACACGTGATAAAGAAAGGTCAAGTCACTATTTACATACAGTCCCAAATCCCTGATCACAGGGCCAATTCTTAGGGGTGTATTATCAATGCAGTAATTTGCAGGGGTAGCTATCTTTCCAAAAAATACTATTATTCATTTTTTGGCATTGAGTTTTAGACTGTGAATTTATCACTACTTACTAGACTGTATGGCCTTCTTGCAGGATGTTTGCTTCTTTGGGAGACTCTATGACTTCACATAATTTGCAATTGTCTGCAAATTTTGTCGGCCAGAGGCTCAGAAGTAGATGCCAAAAAGGAGCAGCCCCAACACCGAGATCTGGGGGATGCCACTAGTGACCAGCCTTTTTGTGAAGGTAGGCTCACTTATCCTGATTTCTTGTATCCCATCAGTTAGCCATCTGGCTATCCAGTGGGTGGTATAGGGGGTTGTACATAATTTTGTGAGCTTCTCTACAATGCCTGAGTTGGATTTTGCATTTAGTGATTTGGATAGGTCAAGGAAGGCAGTATGTACCTTTTGTCCTCATCCATTGCTTTGGTAACCTTCTCAAAGAAGTTCACTAGGATGAGTAGGCATAATCTGCCCTTGACAAAGCCAGACTGGGTTGGATCCAATGTCTGCAGGTTTTCTATGTCATTATTCATCATATCTATGATTATTCCTTCCATGGCCTTACATATGAGGCTAAGTAGACTTAAAGGACTGGCAGTTTCCTGTGTCCATTGATGGCTGCCCTTGTGCAGAGGGATAACAGTTACAGTCCTCTATTTGCTTGCCATGAAGCCTGTTTGGAAGTTACAACTGAATAGTACATCTGGTGGCCCCATTAGGGTTCTCTCTCTAATATTTGCATTTAATTTTATTTATTTTATTTTGCATTTGTTAACTGCCATTGTCTGATTGGGCATGAAAACCCCTTTTCAGTGGAGGCTCAGGGAGGAAAGCTCCACATGCCAAATAACAAAAACAATATATTATACAAGCATTACATGGCACATATTAAAAGTAACATAAAGTAAGACTATATAGGCTACACACATAAAAAATGGGTTTACTACAGGTGTATGCATACAAGTATCTCACAACACACTTCCCTGCTACCACTTGCTTGTGTTGGCAAGAGCCCTAAGTACCACTGACTTTAGTACTGTAAAGTCATCAAAGGCTAACTATCCCTCACAGAACCCTGACTCTCACCCTAAAAACTCTAACCCATTTCCTAAACGTAAACTACCAATTAATCCCCAAGACTAAAATTCCCCCCTCCATAACCTTAAGCCTCTAATCTTCTCCATTAGCTCCCTTAAGGTAAAATCACCCTCCCCTCCTTAACCCTAATCTCTTGATCACTCTTTAAACCTAAATTCCCCCTCCTCTTCCTAAATCTAACTCTGTGCTACATTCTGATCACTGAAGAAGCACTGATTAAAACACAGATGGAAGGCCCATGGAATGATCAGATCAGGTCTGATGAAGTTTGTGTATTTTTGTGAATGAAAGTGCTTATCTCTCATAGTTTTAAACAAGTTTTTATTTAAAAAATTTCTAGATTAAAATTCTTCTGGATTTTATCTTCAGCAGTTTGTTTCCTTGGGCCTTCCATTTGTGTTTTAATCTGACATTCTGATCACTGCCAAAACCTAAAATCCTCCTCCTTCTTAACCCTAGCCTTCCACTACTTTCTGATTGCTCCTTAAAACTAAAATACCCACCCTTCCTTAAACATAACCTTCTGCTACCACCGATCACTTCCTAAACATAAATTCTTCCTCCATTCCCTAAACCTAATCTCCCACTTACTCCCTAAACATAAAACCCATCTTCCTAACACTAACCTTCCAACCCCCACCATTAACCTAAAATCCACCGCCCTTCCCAATAACCTAAAGTCCCTCTCCAAGTTTCCCTTCCCCACTTACCTGTTCCATGGCAAGCCCTTGGTTGCAGCTAAATGTTGCACAGCTGCATCTCTGAACTTGTGTTCAAGTTCAACCACCTGTTCAGGCAGCTGGCTAGTTGGGATTACAGCCATTCATGCCCCTGGCTGTGAGTCAGTGGAATCAGAGCAGCTGGGTCTCAAGCAGCTGTAATAATTTTAAACAAAACATAACAAGCATGCCTTTACATATAAAAGTTACATCTTTATACATGTGCAAAAAATGCATTTACATTATAGCTTTTCATGCTGCATAAATCATTTATTTGAGGGTATTTGCACATTTTATCCAGGGGATGAATATTGTAAAATCCAAGATTGTCTTAGGTGCTGTTTAAGATCTGCTTTAATAGTTTGTAACTGATTAGTTTGCTTGGGGTGACAGATAGAGTTCCAAATTTTGAATACACGGGTGAAGTAGAGTGCATCTGCTTATTTAGATATTTATTTATGGTAGACATTTGTTTTATGGGCATAGATTTCTGCTTGTGTTATAGTACTGGATTATAGATTTAAAAGCTGGGAATTTGTTTAGATTGTATATTAAACTGTGGATTACTAGAGGCTGGGATTGGTGAAGGACACAAATGTGATAGTTCAATCAGTTCACTATTTAGGGCAAAATACTACATTTAGTATTAAACTAATGTTTTTACATTTTAACAAATTCACAGTTCCATAGATTTGCACAAAAGTTGTACACACAGTCCAGTGAAAGTCAGATGTTATTTCAAATGATTGTACAATTTTAGACAAAAAGGTGTATATAGCATTGCAGTATAAAAGATCCTATGTGTGGAAAGGTTTAAGGAGTTTCTTGACTTGTTATGAAGTCTTTTCATCTGGGCAGGCAAAACTACTCAGTTATTGGTATCTCCAATGGCACTACTTCATTCTTAAAGTGGGCAGTGAGATAAAAGAGGCTGTGCATGCAGAAATGGAAACTTTGTATGCAGTAATAGCTAGAGATCTATCTTTCCAGCTATACCAATGATAAAACAAATCCATTAAGTCAAATGTTTCCAGGGCTTAAACAGACCAGTGCACAAACATTCTTGGTAAAAACTAATAACAATATTGGGAGGTTTGTTTTATTTATATTTGCATAGTGGAGTACCGCAGTGATCAAAACTGACATACTGCAGGCACAGCCTGGGTGAAAATACTTTTTTCACAGATAAAAAGTAATATATGTAGCACAACTATGAAATATCACAAGAACAAGTACACAGGTTAAGATAACCTTAAAGTTAGAAGCCACTATAATAGTGGCTAAGCAGTTCATCTTACAGAGAATAAACAAACATTTTAGATGAATAGTATTTACATTATGTATAATATAATTTATGGGTCATTAATATGGCAGAAGGAAAAGAAGGTTAGTTAGAACAAGATGGCTTGGAGGTTGGGTGTCATGACCTTTGGGAAAGCAGGCACACTGGACTTGTTTTAAGTTCTACTCTGCACTTGAAGTAGTTGGTAACTTCTTTTAGATATGTTGGAAGCAGAGATGCAAATAGAGTGGGGCAAAGGAGGCAGCTGCCCCAGGCACAAGCCATTAGGGGGCATGATCAGCAAATGGCAATGGTGTGTGAAACCAGTACCAATACTGCTTATAAAGCAATTAGGATACTGTTGCTTTATACATTAATGTGAATAGTGCATTTGTGGTTATGAATGAACTGCTGAACGTGTGTAGTGAGTAACTGTCGCACATTGCTTGTTACAGTTCTAGCATGCTGCTTGCCACAGTGTCAGACTGCAGAAGCATTTTTTCCTCTGATCTTCAAATTGGAAAAGCCCTCTTTTCTTTTTTTTTTTTCCACTTTACAATGTGGCTCTAAGGTTGGCAATATTTGGGTAACTGCACAAAGCACCAGATGACCAAGTTATACTTTGGGTTGGTAGAGACTGCCAAAGTGAGAATTCATTGTTATAGAAGGTGTGCTTTGTACAATAGAGGTAAGTTCTTAGTGTTGCAAGTGTAAAACTGTGAAGAGCCATGGGTTACAGAAAGATATTTTTCATGGTGCTTGGCTGCAAGAGAAGAAAATGTTTTGAGATGGACTAGTTTATAGTGTTGAAACTCTAGTAGTGGATCGGCTCATTGCTTAATGGGGAGCTATTTTGCTTTGTTAAGGGGGGGGCAGTGGTGTTCTTAGGGAGGGGAGTTAATGATGAAGTCGCATATGGAGTTAGTGATTATTTGTGTTGTAGCAGAGGTTTTCTTGGAGGTGAATGCAATAAGAAGGCTACCCTCAAGTTGGGGGAGAAAGTTTCCCTTATTTATAGGTCTTCTAGCTGATGAGGATAGGAGAGATTGTTTTGGGCCTAGGGAAGGAAGGAGGTGATTCTAATTTTGTATTTTTTTCTAGAAATGTAAGAAAGTTAAGTGATTGATGAAGCCAAATACCAATATGTTTGTAGGAAATTGGAGTTGTTTAGATCTGAAAGAAATGTCTTGTTAGGGGAATATGAGAGTTTGGAGGAGTTCTAAACAGCATAGTTTTGGTCTATGAGGGGTTAAGTATTAGCTTGTGGTTAATTAATTATTGGTGAAGTAAGTGTAGATCTGGGACTGGATTTGGGAGTGAGACTCAATAGACCTATAACAGACGTATAGATGGCTGTACTGCCTTTAAAACTAAGCATTCAAGTGTATGTAAGCAAATTTGATTAACTATGGATCAACTATATACCTAAACAAATCTATTAAAAATGGTAGAAAATGCTGAATAAACAATACTATACACCTGCATGCAGGTTAGCATGCTCTTTTGAGAGAACTGAACTTGTAACACCAGGATATGCCACTGCCATATCTGTGTTTAATTTTCAAGGAGATAATCTTATGAAAACCTAGAAAAAATAATGGAATATAAGATTAAACAATAAACAATAAAAACAAAGCACAGACTACATAATAGACATTTAACCTGTTTGACTTTGAGTTAAACTATACAACCTGAATACTTTTAGAATCTCCAAAGCAAATTTCTCTGCTCTTTCTGCTGTGACAAGTTTCTATGAGAAACAAACCAGGAAGGCTTGTCTATTTAATGATTATGGTAGATGTCTTCAGTGATATTCTCACTATCAGTTACAGCAGTTAACAGTATCAGCGTCTCAACAGGTAGAACACTTACCTTTAATTCTGAAAGATTAGAAGATTGTTCATCATATTCTTGCATCAGCAGGGACTGTAATTTTCAATTTTCCTGAAAACATGATGATAAATTCCAAATCTGGACCATTGGACCATCTTAATATCGAAAAAACATGGGATTTTCAAGAAAATTTGGCATTTTAGGGCTGAGTGCAGAATTGCCATAACTGGTATTCCTTTTTATATATACACACACACAGACACACACACATATAAATAAATAAATAAATATATATATATATATATATATATATATATATGTATATACATACACACATACACAATACACACACACACACACACACACACACACACACACACACACACACACACACACACTAGAAAAGTATAATGAAATCATGGTGAAGACTGGAAATTAAAGTTAAAAATCACAGGTAAAATTCTCAGATTTCTTCTATCTATTGATAATGGAATTTAAGCATTTTTGAGAATTATAAATGAATGAAAATCAGTTCCCTTGGACATCAGATGCTTGAATTCATTTTCAACTAGAGCACTGGGGGGCAGCATTCCTGTGTGGGTGGACTTTGGATGTGCTATTAAGTTATTCCTACCTGCAGCATTGACTGAGCTGCTATCTGCTTCATGGCTGCAGAAGTAGATTTTTGGGTTGCCTTGTCTAATTCAGTCATACAATGCTTGAAAGGCATGCCACACATAACACTGTTGTTTTAATGCAATGTGATCACAGTACTGAATAGTAGTGAATTTTCTAATGGAAAAAATAATGCAAAAATCTGATTTATTTGGTCAGTTTAAAAGATCCCTCTCATATTTAAGTTTTTTTTTTACTCTGAGCTCCATCCCACCAGCAATTAGGAATGTGTCAGCTCACTAGCTGACTACTGGCAGTTAGTAATGAGTTAAACCATGATCCCTCTTGCTTGAGTTGATGCCAGAATAAGTGCATGTAAAAGGTCCCATGATATTTATCAAACCAAAAGTAGGAGTTATTGTATTTACATTTTTATACATTCCCATCATCTTATACATTATTTGCAATTTGAATAATCTCTTTTTTCATTATCGCCTCCTTTTTGCTTTATCCAAAATATTATTGACTTAGGAAAGTTTAAAGAAACTTTCCTTATGTCCTGACCAAATTTCTCTTAGTCAATATAAAACCAGTTTGGGTATCTTTGGACAAACAGGCCACATGCCTAATGAAATAATATAATAAATAGTTAAACAAACAAACAAATAAAACATTATCAGGGCTCAGTAGATAAATATACCATAAGTGCACAGACATCATTTTTATAAAATTAAGCAGTAGTTTAGATAACTACTTTAAAAGTTCTTATTCAGTACATAATCCTTCCCATCCTTGTATTCTACTTTTATTTAGCTAGTTGTCAAAAAGTAAAGCTATCTCAAAAGATACAGCAAGTACTTACATCAAATATTTCAGTATTGATAACTACAAACTGACAGATTTCAAAAATGAGAGAGGTCTTGCTTAGATGAATATTTTTATATTTGTTGGTACTGATACTCATTTAGCTCTCATATGTTAAAAAGAGTGGTACAGAATTCAGAAGCAATCGATACCTTATTCAGAAATCATATGTTCCAAAAATCAATTCTGTAATATAATAAAACATCACAGCCTGCATTTGCACTTGTTTCTGTCCTGTAACTCATCTAGTGCAGATACAGATTCTTAGTTTTAGCACTTAAATTTGCTTATTCATGCTCAGCACTTGTTCAGAACTTGTAAGCACTAAATAATCTATTAATTACTGTAGCACTCAATCTTCCTCATTACCTAGAGGAAAACAGTTGTTGTACTTACTTTTCTCACTTGCTTAGAGAAAAACAGCTCTTGTACTCACTTTCCTCACTTATCTAGAGGAAAATAGTTTTTTATTCAGGCATGTCCAAGGGTCAGCTCCCATTGTTCTCTTCTGTCTATCTGATGAATCTGGGCATCTTGACACAATGTAGAATCTCATGTACACAGACAACCCTCTCCTCCTACCACCCAGCACTGCAACCTGTGAGAGATGCACTTATCTAGCCAAACTGGAGGTAAAGCTCTCTTCAGCCAAGACTGAACTTGACAGTCATGAGGAGAAGGTAAACATTTGCACCACACCACACTCATCACATATTCTCACTAAATCTACACCACCAAAATCCACACATAGTAACATAAAAACATTTGCGGAGGCTCTCAATAATAATCTGTCTAAGCAACAGAGACATCCAAAGCAGAAAAGCAAGCAACCTCCATCTCCCAACACAACCCAAATGACACATAGCCCACAGACTCAGTGTGCCACGCAACCACACCCAATAAGGCAAAACAACATACCCAACACACTAGTCATAGGTGACTCTATAGTCAGGCACACTGATGTTCCACTCACCAGGCTAAACACGGAGAAGGTTACTGTCAGCTGCCTGTCGGGTGCCAGGATCCGCCACATAACCCACACACTCAGGTCACTCCACAACAAGTACAAATATGACTCTGTCATTGTCCATGTTGGTGTTAATGACCTGACATGTACCTCCCTAGACCACATGAAAAGAGACATGGAAGAGCTCTCCGATCTTGTAGCCCAGGCAGGTAGCTGAGTAGCATTCTGCCATCGCCCAGAATGATACTGCAGTACAAGGACAAAATGATTGACTTCAACAATTGGCTAAGCTTCTGGTGTCATTCTAAGGGGATCCAGTATCTGTCTGCTTGGGATGACATGGTCGACAGACCATGATGCTTTGCCACAGATGGCCTGCACCTGTCACCCCTGGGATTCCAGATACTGGCTAAGGCTCTTGCTGCCCTATAGTGTGTTTTTTAGGCAAGGTTCAAATAACAAATTCACCACCATAACAGGAACAGGCAAGCAAAAACTGAGGGTAATGCTACTCAATGCTAGAAATCTAAATCTCAAAATGCACTCACTCAAGGCACTCCTTAAAATGGAGAACACCGATATCTGTGCAGTGACTGAAACCTGGTTCAAGGCTCCAGAGAGCACCCCTGCACTACCAGGCTATAACTCATACCACACTTTTCGGCCATGTAACCTGGACCGAAACACCAAAGGTGGAGATGTGTCTATATTCATTAAGGATATCCACACCTCCAGGCTAGTTGCTCAGCATAATGCATCCGAGGTTATCCAAGTGCAACTATCTCTGGTAAAAACTGCAATCCAAATTGTAGCTTGCTACAGATCCCCCACCATGCCCCAGGATTTCCACTCCTCTTTTCTTGATGTACTGGAAAATATTAGGCTACAACCAAACACCCTAATAATGGATGACTTCAACTACCCCACCATTAACTGGGAAAACTACTCATGTACCAACTCCTTAGCTTAACGCTTTCTGGAATTCATAAACTCCAATGCCCTGGATCAACTTATCCACACCCCCACCAGGGGCAACAATATCCTAGACCTATTCATTACCAGCATGAGTGACCAGTGTTCCACACCTGAAGTTAACTCCTTGTTGGTCCGATCCAACCTTAAGCTAATCACCCTTAATATTAACATCCTGCCCCCACCCCCCATTAAGGAAATCACAGTAAAAAAATTTTCCAAAGCCAACTTCATGCTTCTTAAGGCAGAAGTGGAGAACTTCATGACACCCATGCAGATGGACAATACAGTTACAACTGCTGAATCCTACACAAGTGCACTCTATAAGCACTTACACGAGTGCATGGATCGTGCTATCCCAAACAGAACCAAGACGCTATCCTCCAAAAAAGGAAGCCAATCTGATGGTCCCCTGCCATAAACAAACTGTACAACAGAAGGAAAAAACTGTTGCAAAAAAGAGTAAAATCCCATGAGTGGAGGAGCTCCCTGATCAGCCTCAGTAAGAAGCTGAGATCCCTTATAAGATCCTCCAAAGCTAGCTACGAAAACAAATTCCAAGGACAACCACAAAGCATTCTATAGCTATGTCAAGAATCTCAATGGCGACACCCAGATCTGCTCTGAGTTACAGCACAAAGGCAAGAAAATTACAGAACCAACTGATATTGCCAACATCCTGGCAGATAGGTTCAGTGCTAACTTTACCCCCTCTCTCACCCCCTAAAGGGCCCATATCTATACAGGAAGAATGCAGAGTCCCTGTAATCACAACTACACAGGTAAAAGCTGCACTCTCTAAAGCCAAAAACACAGCATCCACAGGACTGGACAACATCCCAGGCTGCATTTTACATGAACTTCAGAACAATCTGGCTCCCCACTTAAGCACCATGTTCAATAATAGCCTCGCATCAGGCTTTGTGCCCACTGAATGGTGCACAGCAACAGTTATCCCACTCCACAAAGGGGGAGCCACCACTGATCCCTGGAACTATCGACCTATTAGCCTGACGAGCCTGGTCTGCAAGGCCATGGAACGTATCATCATGGAACTCATAAACAAAGACATTGGTAACTTCCAAACTCTGGATCCCACCCAGTTCTGGTTTGTGAAAGGCAGATCATGCCTCCTGATCCTGATCGACTTCTTTGAGGCAGTCACTAAAGCCGTAGATGAGGGTAAGGTGATTCACACAGCCTATCTTGACCTCGCCAAAGCTTTCAACACCATCCCCCATTCTGGAATTATAGCTAAACTCAGTAAACTAGGTATAAATCCCTACATCACAAGATGGGCTGCCAACTGGCTTACTGACAGAACCCACACTATAAAAGTTGCAGACTCCAAATCTGACCTCAAAACATTGACAAGTGGAGTACCACAGGGTTCCTCCTGGGACCTCTCCTGTTTGGTATCTACTTCTCTGAAGTACAGACTAACACAGAAGGCCTCTAGCTAATGAAGTTCGCAGATGACTGCAAACTAGGAGCCATAGTCAAGTCCTCAAATGATGTGGACATGCTACAGAAGGGCCTCGCTGAGACAGATGCCTGGTGTCAGAGCCATGGCCTCAAGCTCAATGCCAAAAATGCAGTGTCATCCCCTTTGGCAAAAACTCTGTACCCATGAACTACCACATAGGCAGCAATCTACTTATCACCGAATGCATGATAAGAGACCTTGGGACCCAGGTGGACAGTAGTCTCTCCTTTGATAGTCACATCGCCGCAGTAGTCAGGAAGTCCTTCTATGTGGCACACCTAATCATAAAAGGGCTCTCATCCAAGAAAAAAGAGGTCATTGTTCCCTTCTACTCGACACTCATTAGACCCATTATAGAGTACAACACCCCTTTTGGAATGTACCTCACAAGACATCTGCAGCAGCTGGAAAGGCCACAGAAGTACCTCACAAAGAGGATTACTGGCCTCAAACAAATGCCCTACACTGACTACCTCAAAGAACTCCAGCTTTACTCCATAGCATATAGCCTACTCTGAGGTGATCTCTGCCTAACATATAAAGCTATGTCAAACCCAGAGCTGTTGGACATGCTACACCTAAAGAAATCCCAATCCCTCTGAGTTATATGCTCTAGGGACCTAAACCTTGCTACCACAATAAACAGGACAGCTGGAGGGATAGATTCCTGTCCCAGAGACTTCCCATATTCTGGAACAGGCTACCCATCTATGTCAAGCAAAGTTCTTCATTAGCACTTTTCAAGAAAAATAATGGTGAGTGGATGGGAAATAGGAAATACACCCCAGGGATCACTTCTGTGTCTCTGCTCGACAGTGGTACAGGAAAATAACTTTCTTGGGTGGCGTAAGCCAGGGAACCTTGTTGGCTAGGCTTAAGTAGGCCCTTGGGCCGATAGCCTAGTACCTACCTATGAACCTATGAACAAAAATCTCTGGAAGATATTTCAATGGCATTTTGGTGTGGCACCAAACAAACCAGCAATCAAATGACTGCCTTATTAATATTATGTTTTATGCCATATAAATTGTAATAATGTATGTCACATTAAGCAAATATAGAATAGTCTCACTTTGCTACAATTAACTAAATCAGCAGTACTTGACTTACAATCTGCAAATTCAAGAACTTGCATTAAAAAATATTTCTATTAATTTGGATTTCATAAATTGCATTTCTACTATAAGAATAAAAAGCAGATCTTACTGGTTCCATAGCAGGTACTTTATTATAAAGAAGTAAGGGATTTTGTATTATAAACATTTCAAAAATATTTTCAAATTCTTTAAAACAGTGCACATTGCACAATTTATACTAAATGAAAAAAATCATATAATCACAGACATTCCATTAAAATTGATGCTTTAGTTCCTTAACTTGGCACATTCAAATTTTGTAATGTCATTCTGACCAGATTGTGTAGAAGCATTTACCAGAGTTTGCCATTTCATTTCTTTATTGTCCAAGGCAGTCTTAGAATCTCCACCCAAGTATAAAGTCAACACAATCCAGCACATAAATTAAAATGTAGACCATTGCCTTTGATGTTTATAAAATGTATTATTCTCATTTCTACTTTTGATTAAATATATATTTGCTCAACATTTCTATTTTTGAGCATCCTAGTGGTCATACCAATACAGATGAATTGCACCAAAAGAATTGACTAATATTAAAATATCACTAGACTTATAAGTAAAACCTCCTGGATTAGTCACCTTTTCTATTGGTCATACAACAAAAAAATAATGGTTCATCTAAAATATATCCACAATACTTACAAGTGGAATATTTGCAGACACTTTTGTTTTTTGTACATATACTCTTTGCTCCTTTTTTAATAAAATGAGAATATATGTTAGAACTCTTATTAAAAATATCGACCTTTCTCCCAATATATTTCAGGAAAATTTCTAAACACCTTCCAGTTATCAACAACAATATTTTTAATTCCACAAGAATATAATATAAATGGAAGTGCCTCAATCTATTTCTATTAATTTCTGAACCCAGAGCTATAATAATATTGTCATCTGCTGAACAATCCGTTATATTACATTATAAATTTTAAAGAGGTACATAAATTTAGGGCACTAAAAAATTAATTTTATTGATGTAAGCTATGTAATCTTTTTTTCATTTAGTCTAAATGTGTGGTAGGCTCATTGTTTTTAAGAATCTAAGGAAGTATTTTAATTTGTTACAAGATGAAAGCAAGTATTCTTTTATAATAAAGTGATTGCCATTTTGTAAATAACAAGAGCAATTTTTATTATTTGCTGGGCTGTCAGATATTTTTCATGGATAACAGGAGTCTTTTTCTTGTCAACTTTTTGTGGAATAATTATGTTCAAATGATATGATGATTACAGTCATACTATAGTATGATCTTTTTAAAGCTTTTTTGAATGTATTCCTTTTATCAAAATGTTTTGGACAAAATATAATGAACTGATATTCCATCTAAAATATATCTACAATAAAGCCCATACCGCTGTTATAAATTCATAATAGTCTTACTTTTCTGACAATTAACTATGTCATAGCACTTGACTTCAAATCTGCAGTAATAGGAGATACTAAATGAAAAAAAAAAACAACTCATGATTGCAAGTAAACCAATACATTTAATGCTTTAGTGCTGTAAACTTATGAATGCACTCAAAATTTATAATGGTATGGTGAAGTGTCCAGCAGATAACAATGTTAATTGGTTCTGCTCTTGCTCTACACCTGGATAGTTTCCAATTCTGAAGAAAACACAAACTGCCATACCTCTGATAAAATGATAGCTGCTCTGTACTAAATTCTCATATGGTGGTTATTATACTTTTCCTCTATCTACTACTGTAAACATTTAACTAATTATATTTTTTAACTATCGATTCATACTTAATCCTTGTTATCCCTCATTAAACTACTACTTACTAATTTCAACCCAAATGTCAGTCTTTGTCTCCCCTTATTTTTCTTTGCATTTTTGTCTGCTACAACCATATACAAATGCACAGGTAATCTCTTATTTTCCCTTTTTCCTATAGTCAGAAATTGTATGATACAAGGTTAGCATTAATCATCTGTTACATCTAATTGTTCATGCAAAAATGTATATGTAACCAAGATTAAAACATTATATGCAATCTGCTGAAAAAGGTATGTATTCCAGTCGGAATTTCCCAATTATCTAAGATAAATAAGTAAATAAAATAAATAAATTAGTATGGCAAATTATGGCAATGGGTTCAGATATTGCTTCAAATAGATCCTGTCACTTGCATTATAAGGTTTGAGTAACTTTGCTTCTGCAGTTTAATGTGAAATAGTCATCTGGACCAATTTTCCAGGTAATCAGGTTTTATTTGATTTCCATCTTTTTTGAGCAGTAAATAATGGCTGATGTATTCTATAAAATCTTTGTTCCAGTTATCAGTGCATGTTGCTCTGGCTAGCCTATTTTTATTTATTTTTGTTAATGTAGATAATGTGTTTTAAATATTAGAGTGATCATTTTTGAATTCTACATGACAATTCTTAAACATTCATAACAATGCATTAACTGTTCATGAAAAAGCATGATTGCAATCATTTATATAATTTGACTAATTTATCTATCTATCTATCTATCTATCTATCTATCTATCTATCTATCTATCTATCTATCTATCTATCATCTATCCATTTATTCATTTTTCACATTTATTTATTATGCTTGTTGACTGGGAATGGTCATTTGGAGGGACCTGTTTTCAGTGGACCCCAAGGAGAAATTCTCCAGTACAAACATACAACTATGGATATTTACAAAGTAGCATTGCACAAGGGGATTTCATACACAAATAAACACTGGTAATATTAATAATGGTGATACTGGAAAAATACGATTTGTGGTGTCTATAGTGCACACAACATCAGGCTGGTAACAAAAGATGACTGTAGTTGTTTCCCTTATTTTTCATCTTTTATTGACATTAAATACCCTGAAGCTTCATCTGGATAAAACAAACTGCATGGAGCTTCAACTCAATAAAAGCGACAAAAAAGTACTTTTTGTAATGTAGTTGTGTTATGAATTCTGAGTTGCTAATGTTATTCTGTACAACTTTGTTTAAATTTTGAAATAAAAAAGAATCTATATTAAAATATAAAATATGTTGCTCATCTACCTGCCAAAAGAACCATTAATTAGTGCCAATGAGCAGAGAAGCATTTTAGTTTCCGAGTTGAATACTACAGTTCTTAAACTAGCAAAATTAAATAAAGGGGAGTTTTGACACAGAGTACAGCAAGTAGTAAATCAAAAGAGGATGCATTAAAATATATGAATAATTGTGTATGTCTTAAGCAACATTTGTACTTGAAAATACTTGTAGTAAGTAGCCATATACTTTTAAATTATGCATGGTAGCTACAAAAAATGTTCATTGTGTCATGTGATAAGCTGTCTCAGCTGAACAAGTCAGTTACAGTCTAAAAACAGCAGCTGGCATTGCATCTGCTACCCTGAAATAAGACAGTGGAATTTATATACTTCATAGGGGTGAAAGTTTCTTTACGATATTAAAAAAGAAGTCTTTCAGATACTCAGTGAAGGTTAGTAGATGGACCACCACATGTGAAACCAACACAGAGGTTCTGCTGCATTAAAACAGTTGTTAGCATACTACCTGAACAAATGTTGTTCTTTACTGTCTTACATTCATGTTTTTGTGAGAATGCAGATATACACATACATGTACTCAGACACACACTTGCACACGTACAGACACATGTACATGCACACTAATATCCAATTGAACATTTGGTTTTGTTTTGTTTTGCAGACAGTTAGTAAAGCAAAATGCAATTTAATTTATATGGATAGTTATTTGAACTCCAAATGTGATATGTCCATAAATCTAAACATTAATTGACCTATGTCAATCTGTGGTGCCATGAGTGCCAATTTGAATATCTACATCACACTCCGTCTGGGTGGGTATCATTCTCTATAACCATGAAAAGACAGGTTTGAAACAATTCAATCTTTGTGAGTTCTTATCTGAATTGCATCAAATAGTTATCTGAACAATTCTGAGTAACTGTTGTTATTTAATAAATAAATTAGTTTTTTTTTTAATCTTTCAGAATTTCACAGCAGTAAGCGAAACAATATTTCAGTATTTTCACAAATAAGCACCAATGTGTTTATAACAAAACAGTTTTATAGTCATGGAAGCAAGAAGCAAATATTTCTTTATATTAAACATCACTACTTAACAAATAAGCTATCAAGTAAAGAAACTGAATATGGTATATTTATGATTTTTAAACATCTGTACTAAATATGACACTACAAAAGTGATATAGGTGCATATACACTATTTATAATTTTACGATAAAAATGCTCATTACATATCATATCTGCTCTTCATTACTTTGGTCCACAGCACCCCGGATTCCATCTTTGATAAGAAACTTATGAAAAATAAATGAAAAAGCTAAAGCTACTTTCTGCTACTTACCCATTTAAATCTAAGTTTTGAAGTACTGACATTAAATATAAACCATTTCTGATGCAAACAGACATAGCTATTATGATGCATCATTTCCCATAAGAGACAATCCAATTACTGCAGAACTGGTACATTGTGTCTTTCATGTCTATTTTCTACTCAATCAAGACATTGATGGTTCTTTGCCTTTTTAGTACACTATAAACCACTAATAGTTCTGTTACAGTTATCAGCATTCTGTACATTTAACATATCAATTAAATATGATTTACTTAGGATTTCAAAGAAAGTTTATAAAACTTCAAGTAAAATACAAAACATACTGTATATAGTATGAAAGTCGTCAAAAATGCATAAATATCTATAGATAATGGTCTTCCTACTTCTAACTCTGCTCACATGGAAATCATGACATCTGATAAAAGCCATCTTTGGACTGCCTATTTTATAAAAGACCCATGTATTAGCCTGATTACATAGAACTATTGCATATTTTCTCACTAACCCTGTGAATTTTCTTTTCCTCACCACTTAATTTTTCACTTGGCTGAGCCCAGTTGATCTGACACTCATTCCATCTAAAGTTCACGTCATCTGAACTCATTTCATTGAAAACATCCTTCACAACAAATATACCATATAAATGTTTTTGCAGGGGGACAAGCCCCCCCTGTACCTTCCATACCCTCTTACTTATATATAGTCCAAGGTACTCAGGAAAGACACCACCAGCAGTATGGATCCAGTTGAAGCAGTTTTAATAAAAAATAACACAACATTTGTTTATTAAAACTTCTTCAACTGGATCCGTACTTATGGTAGTGTCTTTCCCGACTACCTTGGACTTGGTTTTAGTGAAATTTTGGTGCTTTTGTCATTTGTTTTTGTGGCCCCTTACTTATATATACTAACTTCACAGTCATACAACCTTTGTTGGCAGCATCATCTTAAGGGCAAGAAAGTCTGGTTAAACATACATTTACAGAGGAAAATAAACACACATGAAGGCAATCAATCTGGTTAAAAACAGAAGCGGGGAAAACCCTCGCTTCCTCCTTTATTGTAAAGCACATGGTCATGTGACCTCACTTAACCTCTCCACACCAATGACGTCAGTGTAAGAGCAGACATATGATCATTCACTCTCTTTTATTATTATCAGCCAACACCCCCACTTGCTCTTATGCTGTATACAAATTCATTTTAAGAACATATTTTAGATAACTTTTCCTTCACATTCCAAATACATAATACATGAACTTTTCAATTTTCGGTTTTGCAGCAGGCTTAGTAAAAATATCTGGAACCATATCTGTTGTTCTCCATAGCCATCAATCAGAGGTCTTAGCACAGCCTTCGTTTGTGTTTGTCTATGCCTGTCCTGCTGGCTGAGACTGTTGTTGGGTATGTGAGCCTCCCTGACTGGCATTTGTGTGTCCTATGGACACACATGTAGCCCAGAACATTTCCTGCAGTGTTTTTGTCACCTTGTCTAGTACTGGCTAAAATGGTGACATCAGTATTTGTTACAGATCTCATGCTGCCACTATAGGTGTCTACTATCTGCTGGCATCCCATTCAGCCACACGATTCTCTTGCATGCTCACATCCATACCATAGATACAAGTAACAACACATACTACTCCATTCGGCAATTGGTAGGAAGAGTGACTTACCTTGTGGCTGTGCCAGTATTGAGGATGGTGCTGGATGATTGGCTATGTCAGATGCACATAGTACATTCCCAATACATGGTTAAGCACAGGTAGTGTCATGTTTGGCATCCCTTTTACTGTACGTGTGAGTCAGAGAGAGGTGTCATTCCCTGGGTCCCTACTGTGTCAGTGTATGTGCTATGCATTGCCTGTTTGCCAAGGCCTGGGCATACTCGGCACACCTCATTCTGCCTATTGGGGCAGGTTCAGGTTGTTCCTCCTCCGAGTCACTCTGTACTTGTGCAGGCCTTGGCAATGGTGGGGGGCTATGTGGCCCTGTCCCATGCTGTTCCTGCTGCAGCTGTTTCTGCAGGATCATATTGTGTAGCATGGCACATACGATGACAATTTGGGTACATGTAGCTGGTGAGTACTTCAAGGCTCCACCGGATGTGGCCAGGCACTGGAACCATGACTTGATAATCCCAAACACATGCTCTATTATAAATCTGGTCTGTGCATGTGCATCATTATGGAGTTCTTGTTCGGGTGTGTGTGCCTTTCTGATGGGTGTCATCAGCCACGGCTCCAGTGCATAACCAGCATTCCCCATTAGGTGACTGTAAGGGATGTCCCCTCTGGCAAATCTCTGGTACAGCTGTGTCAGATGCCAGATGTGGGAGTCGTGATAGCTTCCAGGGCAGCCAGCACACACATTCATTATAATGCCCTGGGCATCGCACATGACCTGGCAGTTGATGGAGGGGAAGCCCTCGTGGTTGATGTAGACCCTACCCCACTCAGCGAGTAGTGCTTTGATGCATATGTGCATGCAGTCTATAGCACTCACTACCTCAGGCTATTCTGCTATTTGGTGGCAGAGATGCATATTGCTGGCCAACAACTCACGGGTGTAGTGGAAATATACGTGCTCACTGGCATGTGCTGATATGGCATCCAGGAACTGGTGAAATACCCTGGATACTGATGCCTGTGAGTTCCCTATGATATCCCCAGTTGGCCTTTGGAAGTTACCGGTGGCTAGTATTCTTAGGCCTACACATACCTTGGTATCCACTGGGATGGGTTCCCCTCTGTTGGTTCTTTGTGTAAGGTGTGACCGGCACAGCTCAACAATTTGCTGTTGGAAGTCCCTGTCCACCCTATAGCACTCCACTATCTCCAGCTCATGTAGTCCCTGGTTGGTTACCCTGGGTCTGTACACTCTTCTCCTTCTCGTCACTGTGGGTTGGTCGACAGCATTCTCATCCTCACCACCCTCAGCCTCTTCCACATGTTGATTTATGATAGCTGCTGCAGCCCCTATCATTTTGTTGCTTTTGTTTGGTAAAATTTCCCTGCTTGTGTACACTGGTGGTGTAGAGTATGTGGGAAAAAACAGAGGGAAAGGTGTTTGAATAGTTTATAGTGGTGTGCTGGGCTGGGATGGGCTGCTGCCTGTGTAATGCTGATTCTGATACATTTCACCTGCCAGCTATGCTAGTTCTCCTTGATTACCTTCCTACTGCTGTTTTCCCTTCCCATTGCCTTCCTGTTTAAGCACAGGGGTGCGCTGCGCAAACACAGTGCTCAAATGTGCACAGAGCTGCTATTTCCTGGTTACCTTTTTTTTTCCTTTAAAACCCGGTGTGCGGCATGCACACCTCTATAGGTAATATAAAGAGTGCTAGGCAGCCTCAGACACACCCCCTTGCTTAGCTCTGCTAAGCTCAGGGCAAACCCGATCCACAGGGCTCCAACAGGCTTACAGTATGCCTGACACACCCCTCTGTAATGTCAGCTAGCTCTTAGGCTTGCACCATGCTCTTCCTGCACCTAAACGGTTGGGTGCAGGCTAGCTATGAGGGAGAATCTGGGATTCAGTATCATTCCCCTCATTTGTATTGGATTGCCTGTTAATGCATAGTTACAAGTCTCACACTGAGCCTTCTCCCTTAGCAACCACTATTCACTGGCCATGTTGTCTTCTGCCTGCCATTGAGTATAATGGTAAAATAATGATTTTGGATACAATGCTTATTTCAGCTTTTTTTTAAATTTTTGGCCTGATCCCATTTGCGCGCCACTGCAGCCAAAATCGTAAAAAAAAAAAAATAAAAGTTGTTTTTTTTTATTTTGTCAACTGTTTTCCATGCCAATGGTCATATATTTGGCCATTGACATGCTTTCAACATAATATATACCTTTTATTTGGAACTGTCATAGCTCCGTTTTGCAGTTTGCAGAAATGTACTCGGTTACTGAGTACATTTCTGCAGACTACACTAGTCCTATATGGCCGGCTGCCAGCTTTCTGGATCGCAAATTCACCTCATTTGCATGGTTTTCAGCTGCAAATGGGGTAATTTGCATACAGGAGCTGTGTCCATGCAGAAATAGTGCAGGATTGCTCGTGCACATCCCTGGAGCTTATTCCTGGATCACATGGCGGCCATATTGCCTCCAGCAGCTCCTGCACTATTCCTGCATACCGTGCAGAGTTTGTTGAATCCAGGGGTTAGTCTTGTTAGACCTTAGAGACTTAAGCAATGACTTTTTTACAGCCTCAGCATATAGTCATTTTCCATATAGTTTTGCAGATTGCTGTGGAGGTGTGTGGTGCTAACAGACCTGTGTTTTATAATGATGTCTCCATCTTAGTTAAATATTTTCATCTCACAAAAGTTGCTTTATTATGGCACAAGTCACAGTTCATTGTCCTTGAGCACCAGGGAGTTGTTACACCACACTTGTATCCCTGAGCTAAAAGACTTGAAGACTTGCATGATTGACTTATAACAGACAGAACTGTGCATGGTATCACAAATGATCAAGTCAAATGTAGGCTACTAATAAAAGCTTACTACACAATTAATAAATGACTAGATGTATACAGAGTGAATGGACTTTCAAGTACTTATTTTAAATTTTAACTGTTGAACTAAAATGTGCAAAATAAAGTCTGTGAGTAAAAATAAAGGAAAAAATAAAACTCAAAATTAATAAAATAAAAGTTTAAAAATATATTGTTAGTGAATGCATGCTTTTTAAGATGGCATCTGGTTATAAATAAGCAGTCAGATACCGCCACCCCATGTAAGCAATATGGTTATTGGTATATAAAGCACACTGTAGAGACTTCAGTTATATTTATAGGTAATGTAAGGTGAAAGTTGTTACCCAAAACTATACAGCAAAAATTACATTTTGTGGAGGCAAAACAAAATAATTAAATGGAAATGTTTGTGAGCAGATCTGAAATGCATCTTCATGTTCCATCTTCACGTTCCATCTTCACATAGCAGTAAATGTCACTCACAGTAGCAACAATGACTTTTCGTCAATGAAACTTTAGATTAGAATCAGAAGTATTACATTTCTCTTGATACAGGTGCTGAATGCAATTTTCTATCCAAAACTATTTTTAAATCATTAAATATGTCTAATGTTGGGCAAAATCCTCCTGCATTCTTTTGACAATGTCAGCACACAAATCAAAGTTAATAAGTAACATTGTGAATTAATTGCAAGTATAGATGCAGAAAATCTAAACTAATCCACCAGAAAGTACCTTGGAAACACAGATAAAGCAACCATATTTATTTTGCCCTGATGTGTAAGAAATCTGATATAATTAAAAGTTTGTATTGTGCAGATATAGAATAGTTCACACATTTCTGCTGGAACCAGCATGAATGTTTCTGACTATAAAACTAATATTCTTAACACTGATCAGAATAAGAGTACAAAACGCAGCTGGAAGAATGACACCAGTATTCACAGTACTAAGGACTGCATGCATTTTCTCCTAGGAGCCTTCTAAATTAAATGTTAAAGTTCTTGATGGTGTTATTATTGAAGTGCTTGTGACCTTATTCTAACTATTAGGCTTAATTTTGAAAAACAGTACCCAAGATAAGGTTGAGGATTCGCAAAGTTAGTCTAATTTACTTATTTAAGTTGTCTGCTAGGAGTCTAACGCATACAGATTTCATGTGAGGCAATACCAGTTATGCATGCATCAAGAAGAGCTTCATTATCTCTCAGGAGTACAAATGAATGGAACTTGAAATGTGTGTATTGCAGAGTATGTGTATAATTATTAATCAAGTAAAACTGACTGACTGGGTCAAAAACATGATGGCAATAGTAATGAAAGATAACTTTTGAATATGCATAGTCTATCCAGATTTAAACAGATTGACAAAAAAGGAATATTATCCAAGTCAAACTGTTAAGGAAGCTTTGACCTTCTTCCTGTCAAACAGTTGATAAAGTTATAACTACTCTTAATAATAAACAAAAACCTCAGTGTTTTGCTCATTCAATACCTTTCTGGGTAGACATGGGTTTCTGAGTTGACATTTTTGTATCATCATCAGCCTGAGTGTTTCAAAGAGCAGTAGCTGAAATAATTCATGAAATAGATGATGTCGGTAACTTAGTAGATTGTATTCAGGCCTGGAGAACTAAAAACAGACTATGATAAAAAGGCTTGAAAATGAATTGTAACAAACATCAAATCTGTGTGATTATTTTTAAACTACATAGATCACATTTTAACTCCTGCAGGCCATGTACCACTCTTTGATAAAGTAAATGCTACATTGAATATGTAAAAACTCCATGACAAGTCATCACTCATATTGTTTCTTGGCATGACCCCATATCTTTCTAATCTTATTTCAGACTTGTCAAATATAGCAATATCATTCTGGAATCTGTTACAGCATGTCAGTGCATGGTTCCAGTTTCAGGAACCAGAAACTTTCAGATACTAAAAAGAAAAGATGGCTACTGAGACTGCTACTTGGAGGTTATGTGCAGAGTGATAGCTGGTAATAGTTCAATTGGATGTTAGCCAATAAGGGTTTAATGCAATATTACTGCCGGGAGGTAGGCATATAGTATATGAATTAAAGGCTTTGTGTCTCTCTGTCTCTCACATGCACACGCACACACATATACTCAAACATATTCGCGCACACACACACACACACACACACACACACACACACACACACACACACACACACATACACACACACACACACACACACACACACACACACACACACACACACACACACACACACACACACACACAATATGTTCATATATAGAAAGATATACTAGCAGTCTTTCTTTGTTAAAACTTCATTCAGTGTTTATATTTACAGAATATCAGTTACAGAAAATTCAGATCATAAGCCATGGTAAATTATCTCAAAAAGCACTGGCAGGGCTAAATGTAATGTTGCTGTGCTTGCAGTGATATGATTTATAAGTTCAGTATAATCTGGATAAATCATCACACAATGAGAGCTTACCTGTAAAAGTGTAAAGGAGACATGCTAGAGAAAGATTTGGAAGACTTGTGGCTTATTCCACAATTGCTTATACTGGCTGAGAAGCTTGATGGCATGATCACCTTTATAAGACAAAATAGATAAATACAACTGCTGTGAGTCACAGTCATGAATAGTTTGGGCAGATAAAATAAAGTCAGTGCATCCTAATACAGAGTGTACATTTTTCCTAAATACCTTTATTAAATCAGACACAGGTGCACATACAGTACATCAATAAAAAAGAAAGCAATTCATGGTGTGTTTTTCAAACTATAATGAGTTTTCATGAAAAGTGAGACAGAAGGGAAAAAATGGAACAGACTAACAGCTTTAAGTATCTGGGAGTGGTGGCCGAGGAGAACAGAAGTCTGAATGCAGAGGTCAAAGCTAGAATCAGGGAGTTGTAGCCAACTGGTACAGTGTGTCAGGACTAATGTATGACAAAAGAATGCCAAAGAAGCTGAAAAGCTTAGTGTACAAAACAGCGGTGTGACCAGAACTATTGTATGGTACAGAAATCTGGGCAGTGAAGGCAGAGCAATTGATGAAGCTAGAGGTGAAGGAGATAAAGTGCCTGAGATGGGTGGTTGTATGCACACAGTGGGACAGAGAAGGAAATGAAGCCATCGCAACAGAAGCCAAAGTATCTCTAAGGGTAGAGGAGGTCAAAAAGGACAAATTATGGTGGTTTGGACATATATGTAGAAAAACAGAAGACAACCTGCTGAAGAAGGTTTGGGAGAGACAGGAAGAAGGCAAGAGTAAACAAGGACATCCAGCAAAAAATGGATGGATTGCGTGAAAGAAAACCCGCAGCAGTCAGGCTTGACATAGAAGAAGCTAGGAATGTGGCACTGACTCAAGAAAGATAATGACAGTTGACATAACACATCAACCCCAACAAAAGGGGGCTTGATGATTGCTCGCAGGTTACAAGACTATAATTTGTTATTTATTTGCGTACACTTTGTTGATGGGTTTGTCCCACTAGGGTAATGGTCTCTTTTCAGGAGATACCAGAGGTGGCTTTCATACTGACTAGAGGTAATTTGTCCAGGCCACTGGGGAACTCCTACTTTTTACAAAAAGTGCTGTGGAATCTTTTACATACATTAGAGATACCACCATCCCATCCATATTGGGCCTTGGTTTAACATCTTAGTCAAAGAATGGAATTTCTACACAACTTTAAGATGTAATGTTATATAACATGCAAAAGTTATGTTTGGAAACTACCGAGTGTAAGGAAATGGAATTTCACATTCTATAATGACCTAAGATGCCTAAGCAGAGGTTCAAAGATGTGTTGTTCTGGGAGTAGAGGAGATGCTGTTATACGTTATATCAGGTCTTCTATGGATAAAGTTGGAGATTTATTCCATTATAAATTTGATTATCGCTTTTCTTGCATTGACTGTTACTTAGAATGTATTGCACTGCTAGTTATATTATCATTACAATACAGAAATATCTTTTTTTTGGCTGTTCGTGGTATTCCAGATGAAGAAATTTCTGTCAAAGGTCTGCAACATGTGACACAGAAATATTGTAATTTTATTAAATAATGGGAGTTTAAACATGTTACCTTTACTTCTAAATATGTGCAAAGTAATGGGCAAATGAAGTGTATAGCACAGACTATTAAGAATTTTATGAGAAAGTGTAAAGTTTCTGGGCAGGATTCACGAAGCCTCCGTGTAAGAGTTATAACTCATACACGGAGGCTGCAGTTAAACAGAGTGATGTCAGCATGCTTTGCATATTCATGAGAGCATGCTGAATCACACTTAAGGCTAACACGGTCCATGTAAGACAGTAGGGGTGTGTCCGTAGGCCGAGCCCTGTAAGCGGACACGCCCCCAGAAGAGGAAAAGGTCCCAAAGTAAACACCCACGACAGAGTCCACGGACATGTGAATAAACAGAACACAACACATGCCCCCACAGACTATGAACAGAAAGCATATAAATAAACATGTTATATATTTTTTTTAAATTGTAAAAATGTTTAACCGTGAGTGCGCTCGTTTGCGCGGCTACAGTTAGCAGTCAGTGGGAAAGCATATAAGAACTAAATATGCAAAGCAAGCCAGGAAGCAATAGCGTAGTGGTAGAGATGTTGGCTGAAGAGCAGGCATTCATGGTTCGAGCCACCACAACACCAATTCTTTATTTTTAGCAAAATAAGCAGGAAACAATTCCCTGACAAATATGTACACATAAAACCACATTTTATGTAAAATGTAATGAAATAGCACATTTATATTGAAGAAATGTGAGGTAACAAAAGAATAAAAAATGCCAGATGTGCCCATAGCTGAGCTACAGTTTAACAGGGTGAGTGCATCTGCCCGTAGATGAGCAGTGGTTTAACTGGTGCAAAATGAGTGCCCGTAGCTGAGCAGTGGTCTAACATGCTAAATCTATGTGCCCCTAACTGAGCTGAGCGTAATATGCATGCTGATAGCCAAATGAGGCTTAAACCAGCGTACCCTGATTGCGCGGAGCTGCGCACCGCGCAAACAAGCTAACCAACGGGCAACGTTGAGCAAGCCCTATCAAAACTGCCTTTACACAGACACACCCCTCAGCATGTCTAGACAGTCATAAAAAATGAAAAGTAGTGGCCAGGATCGAACCCAGGATACTATACACCATAGTCAAGGTACCAAACCACTAAGCCATGACAACAGTACTTAGGAATGCAATAATAGCTAATATATAGGAATGAATACAAACTGGAGCATGACAATGCAGGTTTACTGAAGTTGATACAATTCCAAAATGGCCAATCACAGATATTTGTGGGAAAAACGGACTATATAAGCCCCATAGGTGGGAATACACAGCATAAACGATTGTAGAACTGAACTGCAGGCAGAATGACAGGAGTAGGAGAGGGTAGTTGCTTTCGAGCACAGAGGTGGGCATTGAGGAGTCCAGGTACATGGTCTGGCTCCTAGTCCACAATCATGAGGCCCAACTCATGCAGGGCCAGGTCCTCTGGGGAGCATACAGGGCTGAGGCGTGGGACTGGTTGGCTCATGATCTCACCAGTGCCACAGGGATTCCAAGGACTGGTGAGCAGGTCCATCACCACCATGCGGACCTGAAGAGACACAGGCAGGACCAACTGAACCTTTGGATCCAGGAGGCCCAGCAAACACCCAACGCCCCACTACTGAGTAAGTTACATTTAATTATGTATGTAAGAAATTAAACTAGCTGATATTATGGAGATGTGTATTCCAATATTACTTCATTTATATTACAGCTGCAGGTGTCCGTTCTGCGAACCGCAGAGCCTATGGCGATAGGCTGGTGCGGTTGCGCCACCAGGCAGGTCAGTAATCCACTACCAGTAACTGTAAAGAAATATAAAAGTATGACAGTCAGCAAAAGAGTGCAGTGTAGTCACTAAGGAATAAAATGTGCAAGTAACAGTGTGAAAGTGTCTGCAAGTATTGCTTGATTACAAAAGTGTGTTTCAGCCTGTAAGTTAAACCGAAAAATGAAACTGTCTGACATAAATTCTGAAATAAAAGTGCCCCACCTGTAAGAAAATAGTACACAACCTGCAGCAGGCTGAAAAGTATAGCTGCAGAAGATGATGAAATCACATGTGTGAAATATATCCCTGTTGAAATACTGAAACATGACAGAAGTGAGACTGCTGGAAAGGATTGTAATAACTACAGGTAAAACATGTGAATAAAGCCTAGAAGTAAGTACCATCCTGAATTGTAAAATGAAAGCAAGTGAGGGAGTGTGAGAAAGTGTCATGAATCCAGCAATACAGTAGTAATAACCCCCGAATAAAGTATACTGCAGTCAAGACAGAATGGAATGCATGTGAGAATCAAAACCAAACAGCGAAATCTGTTCAAAGTGTTGCTGCATCCAGAATGTGTATCCCAAAATCTGGATATGTTGCTCTCAGTCTGCAATATGCAGATAGGATGATTGTCTGATATACCAAACATCCACACTTGTCTACAGCTATATAAAGCAAATGTAGCAGGATGATGTAGCTGAACAAAGCTAGATATGAATGTGTATGAAGAACAATAAAATGTATATTGATGTTGCAATAACAGTCCTATCACCAAGTTGAAATAGTTATCATATAGGAAACTGTAGTTAGAACAGTAGTGTGTATATATCTGTAGCTATTAGAAATGTACAGCATATGTATTGGTATTTGAAGGTGTTAATATTATTTTCTTCACCCCACCCTATAACCACATATAACCCGTTCCACGTGAAAATGGTATGTGTAATCACAATTAACACCCCTGGACGTTTGTCCTTTTGGGTCATATATATTTGCATGTCCGTTGATGCATCTGCCCTGTTCATACATCCAAACCTGATGGCCTCTTGCCATCAATTAACCCTGCATGTCGTTGGACTGTGTATTGCTGCTCAAATTATGCATGTGTTATGCACGCTGTTCAATGGTGTGAATATCTGGGTGTTTGGTTAATGGGAATACTAATGCATGCTGTTACAACTAATTGTGAATGGTATTATATGTCACTAACCCAAACTGTCATGACATAATGCAAAACATAGGACGACAGGGAAGGCGGGTTCCAGCGGACCCACCTCTCCCACCTCAGCTGGCGAGTGCACCTGACACTAGTGCCGAGTCCGGACCCTCCTCCGGTGGCCCTGTTCCACCTGTGGGTGGAAACGCTGCAGGGGATGGGGCCCATCCCCCCTCTGCAAGCGTGGCCGGAGGAGAACCACCACTCACCCTCCGTAGTGTCCGGACTGTGGTGCGCAGGGAGATTCGGGACTCTGTTCTCGAGCCCCTACGCCAGCTTGAGGCATGGGTGGTGCAACTAACGGGCATGCCTGTTGCCCGGCCTACACAGCCCCCAGCACAGCCCCGTCCTGGGCAGTGAAGGAACAGTGGCAATTGCCTATGGGTGGGGATATCAGTTCCACTGTTGCCATCTGTGGGCTCATGGTCTCTGGATATCCAAACCTCCGTCCCCGTCAATTGTGTAACCCCCCCCACACATGTCATACACCACCCCTGTATGCGTCTTGTTTGTCTTGTCTGTTTACCTACCCAACCTACCTCCCCAGCTGTACCGACTTCCTTCACCTGACATACCACTCTCACCTGAAAAAAAAAGGGCACTCTGTACCCACAAAAAATTACGCCCCATACATAGCTGCCCATTCCGCACATGTCTGCTGGACATGGAATCTATCAATTACAATTGGCTGTACAACAAGTATTATTATTGTCCTGACACCTCTCTCAGGGGTGGAAGGTTTCCAATGTCACACCAAATTACATACATATGCACAGCTGTTGCTGATGAAGAAATGGGCAGCTATGGGCCTTACCTACATCCCTCCTGCAAATCCCAAGCTTGTTTCCCTACTATCTTACCCTCTTTGTGACCCCTTTTTCACCACTTTCCTGTCTCCCCATTTTCTTTTCTTTCAAAGAAAATAGTGTGGGTGTGCGCCAGAGTAAGCACTGTTAAGCGGTTGTAAGAGGGTGTGCGCGTGTGTGCACGGAGCTAACCACCAGTGCGTATGCGTGAGCTCCGTGCAAACCAGTGCTAACCCGGTTACAACTGCTTAAAAGTGCCTTAGTCACTTTGATTGACAGGTCCTGTACTCAGTTCAAAAGCAAAATAAAATCCTACTGTCAGTCCCAAACCCAGGACCTTGGAAACACTAGTCTGTATGACCTACCACTAAGCCATGACTCTTATACAAGAACATTGTGATAAAATAAATATAACATGTAATAGTAGGGATGAATGTAAAGGGAATATAGGATGTGTAGTACCCAAAGCATGTCATGTAGAATTACTGTCAAAACTACTGGATTCCCACAATAGTACTGTGTGAACACAAACAGCCATGCTAGTTGGTAGCTTGTAGGTAATAATGTCAGTTAAAGTACATGTCAGTTAAAGTACATATATAAATGTATGTATATGTATATATATATATATATATATATATATATATATATATATATATATATATATATATATATATATATAGTTGTAGGAGTCATTGTGCATGCACACTTACTACAGGGAACAGGAGAGAGGAATGGAGAAATGTGAATCTACAACATAGCCTGAATCATGAGAGAGATACTAACCTTTACACTCACAGAACACTGTCCACAGCATACCAGCATGGTCCCCACCCTTACAATCTGAAAGGGCAATGCCTATCCCACATACCCTTTTATAGCACTGACCTGAAATCACAGTGAGAACTGCAATCAGTACACAACTGGCTGTATGCAATTAGCAAATGCTGGCTTACAATTGGTGCAGAGGCCATCACATGGACCTATGCAGATACCTACAAAAGCATCCAGTACTAACACTCCACACATGCAATACATTCATTGCTTCAGGCCTCCTAGCCTTTACTAACACCATAAACCATACTTGCAACACTAATTATATATCCTCAGCCCTCTTTTTGGATCTTTCCAAGGCATATGATATGGTTGATCACCAACTTGTAATACACACCCTGCAAACATTCTGTCTAGATACTGGAGCCTTCCAGTGGTTTCAATCCTACCTGCATGGTCGACAGCAGGCTGGCCTCTGGCAGAACAAACTCTCTAACCTTCTACGTAACACCCTCAGAGTACCACAAGGCTCTATACTAGGGCCCTTGCTGTTCTCCATCTTCATTAACGACCTTTATACTGTCATCCCAAAAGTCAGCTGTATCCAATATGCTGAATACTCTACTCTGATCTGCTCAGCCACATCTCCAGTAGAGTTATGGTCAGCTACCCAGACCACCTTTAATACAATAGAAAACTGGATTTCTGAACATCGTCTGATCCTAAATCCCAAATAAACTAAACTGCTGTTATTTCACCAACACGTAGGTCTACCGCTTTCACCTTTACCATAACATCAACTGATGGCACGATAATCTCCCCTGACCCATCTACTAAACTATTAGATGTCATCATAGACAATAATCTCAAATGTGACCTACATGATAACCAAATTATCAAAGCCATCAATAAATAACTAGGGTCACTTTACAGAATAAAAGCCTTCCTAGCCCCTCCAGCTAAAGGTGCCATAGCTCGCTCACACCTTCTTTCAACCCTTCTGTATGCATCCCTCTACTCGAATATGAACAAGACTGTCCTTACCAAACACTCAATTTGCTACAACCACATTGCCAGGTTTGCCACTGGGCTGCCTTTTAGGACACATCATTGCATCAATCTAAATCAGCTTGGTTGGCTTGCAATACCCAGCCTAATACAGTATAACCAACTGATTATGGCCTATAAAATCCTCTATAATCCGGACAATACTCCTGCACTTCAAATATTATCACCCCCTATAACAATCCTAGACTGTTTCGATCCTCTAACAAACTACTAATTCAGACTAGCACATTTAATAACACAGCCAGTGATTCTCTCTTTGCAAACTCTGTAAGTAGATCCTGGAACCCACTTCCAGCTGATATTACCCTACTTTCCACCTTAGGTCAATTTAACACTAGACTCAAACAACATTTGTCACTTAACTGGCTATGTCAATGTATCAAGCCTGCCTAACTCGAATGTGTAAAATCTGTGAACCAGTTTACTGTGTAATTTAATTTAATCCTGACTTGTGCTCAGGACTAACATTAACCTGTGGAACATGTTTAACTTGCTTACTTATGTAATCTCTGTAAATAATCTGTTTGTAATATGTAATGCTGGTATTATGTAATGCTGTATCTGCTTACCCTTGTAGCTTTTCTCCCCTGGCCTCCCCTGGAAATGGGCATACATCCAGTCGGACTATCCCAGTCAACAAATGTAGGATAAATAAATAAATAAATAAATAAAATATATTACAGTGACTACAATACAAGTCAGACATTGACACGCACTGACAGCATGCTGAACATATTGGGACATGCATGGGGACTCAGAATAGCATCCTGCCTGAGCATCACATGCCTCCGCAGCTGGCACACAGGCATATGTTCCGTCGGAACAGAGTACATGCCACACATGGCACACACATCCCCTGTGCCACACACTCACAGCCTGTAGGGCTACACAACACACCTGCTACAGACATGTCAGGTACCTGTCTTGGGTGCTGCACTGGAGTCCCGCTCAACAGGCTGTATCTGGTGAAGGTCACAGTGATATGCCTCAGGGGCACTATGGTCCACCACAGAACACATGCATACAGGTCAGTCAGAGGCATGGACACATATGACTCACTCATTGACCATGCCAGTATGGCTGACCTGAGACATACCTCCCTGGACTACATGATAGGGAACATAGAATGGATCTCTCAGCATGTGGCACAGGCCAGTATGAGCCTGATCTTGGTTGCCAACATACCCTCACCAGGTATGCTACCACTATATGTGGGAAGGGTGTTGTATGTCTACATTATGCTCAGTCTCCAATGTCATTCATAGGGTATCCGCTGGCTGTCAACGTGTGCTTACATGCTAGGGAAGCCACAATGATGTGCAAGGGTCATCTTGCACGTGACACCCATGGCCTGATGTATAATGGCAAAGCTCCTTGGTACACACATACTGCCTTATACTGCAGGACATGGTTTACATAGCCACCTCCATGGGTATCACACAGGTTAGGACACTAACAGTGCTGCTACACAACAACAGCAGTGTACACCGGAAGATGCATGCACCGGACACTGTCCTCAGCACGGTGAACTACAATGTCTGTGCAGTACCAGATTCCTGATTCATGGTTCACAGGTGTTACCCATCACTGACAGGTTATGCCCCATACCATGCCTGTCATCCCCTACACATGTAACACACATGGACAGGGGGGTGGTATCCCAAGGTACCACAGATACACACACCTCCAGGTTGTTGGCACAGCACAAAGCATCAGGGCCTAATCATGTGCAGCTAACAGTGTGTCGGACTGCCATCTGGTTCATAGCCTGGCACACACAACCCTCCTATACACAGGAAGACCATCTATCCTCCACAACAACACTGGCAATATGACAGTCTCAAGAACTGTGTTTATATGGCTGGACTGTATCCAGCCAAACATTGTGCGTGAGCATTACTGTAGCTACAACACACTAGTTGAAAGGTTCACAGTATGTGGTCACTGAATTGCAGTGGAATGACATGTTACCACTACCACAACAGGTGGAAACATGCAGCACCTGTACATCGACTACATGTACACTATATGGCCCAGACCAGATGTGTATCCCCTGCTGTAGGTATTTTACCATATACACCCACACTGTATAGAGACATACCACGTGCGGACCCTGCACAGTAAGACACAGTCATATTGGTATACATTGCAAATACCATTTATCCACTCGAGGCATGTGTGAGACATGGTAACTACTGCAGGTCACAGGTATTTATGTGTATGTGTCACACATACATCATGTGTGCAATGCCATTGCTGGTCTAGGCAATGGCATGCATTGTTATGTACAAAGACCCACACAAGGTCATACTGTGTGACATAACCACATGTGGCAGTTGTGGGTTACCAAAACATACCTATCTGTACTCTGACAATGGTAATAGACACAGTAGCAGAGCGCACTATTGGCATTACTAGCTAACTAGCCCTGTTTGGCTGTGCTGATAGTGTGGTGACATCCCCTGTGTTTACTGGGGGAATATGCAGCATCTGGTGTATTGTAGTATTTGCCAAAAGGATCTGCTCTCTCATACTTGCATTTACACACACCCTACTACCCCCACACACACGCACGCTTGCCATTTGCAGGATTCATTCCCCTACCTAACTAAGTCATGACACGTGAGTGAGACACATTAGCAAAGCGCACTATTCGGATTACTAGAGAGTTCCTCTTCTCTGGCTGTACTTATAGGGTGCTGACAACATCAGTATTTTGAAAGGGTAATGTGCATCAGGTAGTGTGATCTCCTGATTGCCAAAACTAACATGTTTTTCATACGAAAATGCATACACAGAAACTCCCCATATCCCATTTATAGGTTTCAAACTCCTACCTAACTACATTACGACACTCGGGAGAGACGCATTAGCGGAGTGCGCTATTCGCATTACTGGGAGGCTTCCCTTCTCCTGCTGTACTTATAGGGTGCTGACATCATCTGTGTTTAGAAAGGGGAATGTGCATCCTGTAGTGTGTTCTCCCAGTTGCCAAAAGGGACATTTCCCTCGCACAGAATTGCACACACACTAACCCCCTTCATCCAAACACACACACTTGCCATTTGCAGGATTCAAACCACTACCTAACTATGTTATGACACTCGAGATGGATGCATTAGCAGAGCGCGCTATTTACATTACTGGGAGGCTTCCTTTCTCCTGCTGTACTTATAGGGTGCTGACATCATCTGTGTTTAGAAAGGGGAATGTGCATCATGTGCATCTCCCATACACTCATCAGGATTCCTCTTGAGGGGTGTCGATATGTGGCTCTCTGGCTGACCTGTACCAGGAGTTTACTAAAGAGTGGTGGTGCCTTCTGTGTTATGGATCATTCTGTACAGCTTGTCCTATGTATGTCAGTGCTGGGGTTCAGGTCTCTCATGTGCATAGCTCACTGCCATTCAGAATGTACAAGGTGCAACATGTTCATTCATTTCAGGTTGGACATGGCTTCATACATCAGGCACAGCTTTCCTGTAGCTGGGAAGGATGGCGGTATGTGGGGCTGCAGTTTGTTTACTCAGGCAACACATGGCATCTGTTCATGCTCTTTGCTACCCCTGGTGGGGTACTGTTGTGGACTTTACAGTTGATGGAGGTGTCTGCTGTGGTATATCCCACAGGGGCTATTGTAGTCAGTTGTGACGCTGATGGAGGATGGCTGCAGAGCCACAGTGAGTTCCCCTTATCTACATCTGCCAACCTTCATGTTTGGGTGGGTATATGGTACATGTTTCTGTGAACACTACAGCCACATGTTTGTCCAGTGCAGGATATTTATCACCTTTTGTACCCAGGTCTCACATTACATGTTAGGTACCTCATTGGTTAACACCTGTGTGGTAAATTGTGGGCACTTACTGTATATCCACTGTGGTTGTCTATACACAGTTCTGCAATTAGCTTGCTGACATGGCTATGGCTACAGTTGTCTGTTTGTAGGTGGCCCTTTTGTGGGTTGCTTGTGTCAGCTGGGGGTCGGATATGGTGGGCTGTTTGTACTCCTCTGCATACATGTTCAGTCACAGTCCTTCCATGTTGGCCTATACCTATGGGACATATCTACAGAACGGGGGTGGGGGTGGGTCAAGACCAGGCCTTGTGGGATGCCACTCATATCCGCTTTGTAGTCTGACAAGGATGCGGCATGTCTGACCATGTCAGTTCTGTCCTTGGTCTGGTTTGCAACCCCTCTACTGACATAGGGGTATATATTCAAGCTGCTGAACATATCCATACTGAACTCGTACGGTATTGTCTAGAAGCATGTGCACAGTTCAGCTACGCAGTGTGGACCACATTGCCCTCATCAATGACCTTAATGACTGCTTCAAATGGGTCAGACATGTTTAGGGGCAGGTTCTGCAGTTACAACAGCCACACTGTGTAGGGTCCAGTATCAGTAGGTCCACAATAGCCTTCTGTCTGCGGTACATACTGATCCTTTCCATAGCTGTGCAGAACAAGCTTGTTAGGATCCTAGGGTGGTAGTTTGGAGTATCCATTCAGGCAACACCTTTGTTGTGATGGACCACTGTTGTTGTACACTGCTCTTTGGGTACATATCCTGTGGTAAGGCTGACATTGGGCAGTAGTGTGATTTGGCATTCCATTATTCTTGGAGTCCATGTTGGCCTCAGCACAGGACACCATCACATACCTTTGCTGCTGTGTGTTCTGCTTTGCAGATGATGGCTGTTAACCTCAGCATCTGCAATGTCAGGGGACCATCAGTCTGCTGGGATAGGTATTTTGCACTCGGTGGGGGGGGGGTGTTTGCACTACACCTGGCAGGTTGTATGTTAGCAATATGTGTGTGTGTTTGGTATGTTGTTTGTAATATCTGTGTGATTCGGAGCATATCTGTGGATGCCCAACATGGTTCCTACCATCAGTTGGGTAAGCCTTGTGATTATCCTTAGTGTCCTGTACGTTTTGTATCTTCATAGGTTCATGGGTTCATACTAGGCTATACACCCTAGGCCATTAGTAAGCCTAGCCAGAGTGTGTGTGTCTTTCGCCACCCCTTGCTATGTTCAATTATGGCCATTTATGAAGTTCTTCACTGTGCCTCTGTCTGGTCGTGACACAGTGAGGACCCCCAGTATACATGTACGGTCATCCATCCACTTGGCAATATTCCTGTTGAGGGGTGTCAGTGAGGGGCTCTGCCTACCATGGATTGGGATCCTGTTTCTGGGTGTGGGGAGCCTCTGGGTTATGTATCTGTCCCTCCTGCACATCTTATTTCATTATGTGTTGAGGCTGACATCTGTGACTCTCACAGCTCCAATGGCTTTGATTTCCTGTGGTGTAGCATGTACATTACTCCTGTGTTGGACATGGCCTTGTACAACAGACATACAATGCCTCTGTGTAGGCAGTGTGTGACTGCAGTCAGCTGGGGTGTCTACAGCCAGGCAGCATATGACATATATTTCACACCCTTTATCCTGTTGGTGAGGTAACTATGAGGTCTTCCAAACCGCTGCAGGTGTCACGTACGGTACATCCCATATGAGTCATTGTACTAGATTATGGGTCTGATAAGGGAACAGTACAGCGGCACAGTGACCTCTGTTGATGTTGATGTGAATCCTTTCATGATACGGTGTCCAGTATCGACAATCTTCATAGCCACATTGGCATTGTGGGTGTCAGATGACAGATTAATGTTGACCTGTGTCCCTAGGTCCCTGATTACTCTTTGCATACATAATGGTTTGACACCTATGTGGTAATTTGTGTGTACCTTGTCTGGTATTTGGTGGGACATTCATACTGTCCAGTGTCTTCGGATGTCTGGGTGGAGTTCTTGTGTGTGAGAGTGTGGTCTGTCGCATGCTACAGACTGTACAGCAGTTTTGACTACAGTTATGTGCACATGGGTGGTCTCCGCTGCTTTGTGCATTGTCAGTTACCTGGCAATATGGGTGTCTGTGCTGCATATGGATACTCCCCCTCCTTTGATGTTTTGGTGCAGGTGTTGGGGCCATAACACATGATATGTGGTATAACCTAGTAGTGCTGGTGTGCTATCACTAGGCTTGCAGCAGGCTTCTGTCACTGCACAGACATCAATGTTCTCCATAATGGGAAGTGCCTCAGGGCATGCATATTGCAGTTTACACATCTGGCATTGGTCAGCATTACCCTTATGTTTCCTACCACTTATGTTTTCTAGGGTGGTGGGTAGTCTTTCTGGCCTTGCCTACATACAGCTCTATGGAGGCGGCAAAGGCCTTATCCAGTATCCAGACGCACACGGGTAACAGCTGCAAGCCATCCCTGGAACAGCAGCATGGCTTGCCATGCTTGACATCTCAAGCAAACAGACATTAGACCCTCTTGGACTGACAGCTGTAACTGTGCCAGCTGTTAAACATGAGCATTCTGTGTTTGTACTGTGGCATCATTCTTGGTGAGGGTTGGATGCTGCACACGGCCAGTGTCATACCGCCCTGGGGTACATACTCAGAGGGACCATCCATGTCTCTTTTGATGTTGACCAGGGAGGTACATCTCAGGTAATTCACACCAGCATGGACATTGAGTCCATCATATTTCTGCTTGCTTTGGGGTGACCTGCATACTTGTGTTATGTGCCATTTTGTGGCAGCCTACAGGCAGCTTACTCTACCATTTCCCTTGTTCAGCCTGGTGAGTGGGACAGCAGTGTGTCTGCCTATACAGACACCTATTACGACTGTATCAGGCATGTTTTTTCTCCTTCTGGCCTGTGACTGTTTGGCACACCAGCTTTGCGTACTATTCGTTGCATGTGCTATGTTTGAAGGTTGTGGTTGCTTGTGATATGCTTTGGAGGCTTCTGTTGGTGTGGTGTGTTTGTAATTCAGGCCTCCAGGAATATTTGTCTGTGTTTATGTGTTTGGTTTACAGTTGTGGTAGGTCTATGTGTGACTGAGTTTGTGGTGTATGTGGTTACCTTCTCCTCCTGACTAGTTTTGACAGTACTGGGTTGGTGGAGCTCAACCTCTGGTTTGGATACATGGATGCATCTATCACATATATTTGTATTTATTGGGGGGTGTTGTGGTTGTCTGTGTACTTGGGACTGGTGTCACATTGCCTCTGGATTCACAGATTCTACTTGTTGTGGCTGGACTTAGTGGATTGTATGTGTGGACATATGTTATTGCCATACTACTGGTCAGTGATTACTTCCCTTTTTATGTTTGCTCTATCATGTGGTAGCTTCCTCATTCTCTTGCATGGTTTGGTAATGGCTGGAGTCCAGCATGCCAGATGCCTGCATGTATGGCATTGTGTGTTGTTATTTGTGATTGCATACTCCAAGCATTCCTGGCTGTGTTCATGGAATGCCTGTATAACATGTTCTGTGGTGTGTCCTATATTCTGCACTTGCACAGGGCCTTTTGTGGATTCAACATCGGTTTTGAGGGCTGCAACCTATGCTTTACACATGTTTTTCACTGTGGTATTCTGGCCAGGGACTGGGGTCAGGATGTGTATATCCAGTGTGATTACTCTATGGTCTGGTCTTACCAGTGAGGGGTACACTTCTCATCTTGCCATCCAGTACACATGTTGCTGATTATCACATCCAGTATGCTTTCCCCTCTTGTGGGAGTGGTACATTGTTCCTGGGCATTTTGGTTTATGGAATCTGGGTAATTTTCCCCTACTGTGTTGGTGGTAGTACAATGCTACCGGTGTATGTCTGGGTATTTTCAGTCAAGCAATATAATGTGGTTTGGGGGGCTTGATATATTCATGTATTCCGACATAGGCCAGGTGCAGTTCCTGGTATTAGGACAGTAGTCTGCAGCAGGCTATATACTGGGAGGTGGTTTTAGCCATTGGTATTTGACCATGGCTAATCCATGCTGCTTCTTGTTGTGGTACCAACATGGGGGTGTGGTTATCCTTGCCATTTCTTGCTAGTCACCTTCCTTTTGTAGCTTGTTCCATGTTTTGCGGCTGTACAGCACAGTATGAGGTGTGACCTGGTAGTGTTAGGGTGCTGATGTGAGCCTTGACCCAGTTCTCTATTACAGGACTGGTATCTACATTCTCCATACTGTGTGTGTTTACACTGCACACATCTTGCTGTTTATACATCTGTCATTGGGTAGCATTACATCTAGGTTCCTATCCCTTGTAGAACCTATGAAGGTGGGTTTGTGTTTTGAGACTTACCTATTCAAGGCATGCTGTGGCTACTGACAGCCTTTGCCGATATCCATGGGGCATGGCATGATAGGTGCACGCCACCCCTAGCAGGTGGTGCATCATGTCAAGGTCCGCATGTCTTCCCAGCCTGAAACACATTGGCTCCCCTTTGACTAACTGCATTACTTCAGCCAGTTATTGCACTTGATCATCCCATCGTCATTTTGTGGCTTCATGCTTGGTGAGGGTGGATGTTAGTCAGGGTGCTCAGGTGTGCATATAGTACATGGTGTTATATTACTTAACACATAGCATTCGTGCCTCAGGTGGTGCTGCAGGGCTGCCTCTGTCAGATGCGCATATTACACTTCCCTGTACATGTTTGTGAGCAGGTCATGTCATTTTAGGCATCCATGTTATTATTTGAGTGAGTCAGAGGGGGTATCATTCCCAGGGTTCCTACTGAGCCAGTGTATGTGCTATGCGTTGCCTCTTTGCCAAGGCCAGGGCATAATGGGCATGCCTCCTTCTGCCTACTGGGGCAGGCTCAGGTTGTTCCTCCTCCGAGTCACGCTCTGCCTGTGATGGCCTTGGCAATGGTGGGGGGCTGTTTGGCCTGGCCCTATGCTGGTCCTGCTGCAGCTGTTTTCGCAAGATCATATTATGTAGCATAGCACATACCATGACAGTTTGGGTACATGTAGTTGGTGTGTACTGCAAGGCTCCACCAGATGTGTCCAGACACTGGAACTGTGACTTGAGCAGCCAAAACACACGCTCTATTACATTACGTGTTTGTGCGTGTGCCTCATTATGGCGTTCCTGTTCAGGTGTGTGTGCGTTTCTGATGGGTGTCATCAGCCACGGCTCCAGTGCATAACCTGCATCCCCCACTAGGTGTCCGTGTGGGATGTCCCCATTGGCAAATGTCTGGTACAGCTGCGTCAAATGCCAGATGTGGGAATCATGGTAACTCCCAGGGCAGCCAGCACACACATTCATTATTATGCCCTGGGCATCACACATGACCTGGCAGTTGATGGAGGGAAGCCCTTGCGGTTAATGTAGGCCCTACCCCGCTCACCGGCTGGTGCTTTGATGCATATGTGCGTGCAGTCTATTGCACCCAGTACCTCAGGGTATTTCACTATTTGCTGGAAGAGATGCATATTGCTGGCCAATACCTCACGGGCATTGGGGAAATATACATGATCACCGACATGTGCTGACATGGCATCCAGGAACTGGTGCAGTACCCTGGAGGCTGATGCCTGTGATATCCCCATCATATCGCCAGTTGGTCTCTGGAAGGTACCTGTTGCTAGTATTTTTAGGCCAACACATACCTTGGTTTCCACTGGGATGGGTTCCCCTCTGTTGGTTCTGTGTGTGAGGCGTGGCCTGCACAGATCAACAATTTGCTGCAGGAGCTCTCTGTCCACTCTATAGCGCTCTATCTCCAGCTCATGTAACCCGTGGTAGGGTGACCCTGGGCCTGTACACTCTTCTTTGTCTCCTCACTGTGGGTTGTCTGGCACCATATGCATTGTCACCACCCTCAGCAAGTTGCCTATGTCTCATTATGACAGCTATGGCAGCCCCTAACATTTCTGCTCTGAGTGAAGCTTTTTCAGTTTTTACTTCTATTAGCTTACTCCTGTCTTGCAGTGTCTCTTAAGGGAAACATCCTGCACTACTGTTTGCAGAGTTTTAAGTGCTGGGCTGGGCTACTATTCTGCCTGTGTAATTGCCTGCTTCTAATTGTTTTCACCTGCTAGCTTCAGCAGTTATCCCTGCTAGCTTCCTATTAATTCTGTTGCTTCCTTTGTCCTCTCTGTTTCCTCTGGGGGAGCAACATGCATACTATCAGAAACACGCTCACAGTGGCTTACACGCGCGCACACGTGCTTACACGGTTCAGAATCTACTTATTCTGGTTAAAATGCGCGTACACCCGCGCAAACACTGTTACATGTCTGCCAACAGCCTGCAACATACTCAGCCTGCCCTACACATGCGCACACCCACGCAAACAGTGCTAAACATCTCCCAACACGCTCCCACATGCTCAGACTGCCTTTCACGCGTGCACACTGTCCTACTCGCGCTTCATGGTGTGCACACGTGCGCATGCACACCCAGCAAGAAACTTTGGTGTAAGTAACAGTGTAAACCTTCCATTTCTTGACTTTCCATGACTTATCTAGTGGCACATCTCTTTCCATGATCTGTGCCTGTCATCTGTCATGTTACACTGGCCTCCAATGAACTGCATTTCTTTCTACCATTCCCCCCTGTGATGTCACCTATCTCCTACTCTATTCCTCCCCCTTATGTATCTCTTACACTACTCAGACTGTGCTCATTTGCTATGTGACTGTGAGATTCAGTATCCGTACCCTCATTTACATGAGATTGCCTACTAATGCTTAGTTACATGTCTTAGACTCAGCTTCCCCCCTTAGCAACCACTACATGGTGACCATGTTGTTTTTGGTCTGCTGGTCCCTGCATTGTCATTCCATGTATTGCATGAAACCCACATTTGTGGGTTTATAACCTTCTTTTTTATGTTTTTATACAGCGCAGCCCGTTTGCGCGGGGCTGCGCTGGGTAAAAAAAAAATTATAATTTTATTATTTTGGCATCGGGTTATATTGCCAATGGCCACATATTTGGCCATTGGCATGCTGCCTGAGTCATATGCAACCTTTTTTTGGAGCTGACATGGCTCCGTTGTGGAATTTGCAGAAACATACTCAGTTGTCAACTGAGTACATTTCTGCAGCTAAAACGTCTCTTATCTTTCGGATGCAAGTGAGGTATTTAGCAAGTCCACGCCCAGTCCGTGTAAGAGACGTTTTAGCTGGTCTCTTTCACGGAGCTTATGGCTGTTCCTGGATCGCGAGGCTTGCATGGAGTGTTGCACGTCTCTTACACTCCGTGCAAGCCTTCGTGAATCCTGCCCTCTGAGTTTTCATACTTCTGTCTTTTTATTTAGGAATGTAGAAATTCACTACTTCGGTCTGTGGGACTGTCTCCAGTGCATTTGATTCTGGGTAGATGATTTAAAGCCAATTAATTCCATAAAACCAAAGAAAAGTCATTGCTTTATTAAAAGACAGGCAAAGAGCTAGAAGTTTTACTATTACAGACTATTAGAAAGTCTGCCAGAATTCCAGAAAAGTGGAAGAGCAAGGAAAACTATAGACTTTGGAATTAATGTGCAAAAAAAGTCATATGTTACCATGTTATACCAACTGGAAAATGCTTAGTATTAAATGTCAGCACTAAAAATGCTGAGTGCCAACACATGGGGAAAAAAGCAATAAAAATGCAGGTGTGAATCTCAAACATTGCTCTTCTTTAAACTTCATTTTTGCAGGAGGCACGCCCTGCAAACTTATATATACTAACTGAGAATGTAATACCTTGGAGAAAAGGGAATATTCTGAGAAATGGCCATCCCAGACTTAGTATAAGTCTGCTTCTTCAGCCATTCAGTCTCCATGTTTCAAGATCCACTCTAGTGGGTCCTGACATTTCAAATGGCTACCAGTAGAACAACCAAGATCTTACCACATATTGGCTTCAGATACGCACTTCCATGTGATAAATAGAAAGTAGTTATTTCAGATATACAATGGATCTGAGGAAGTTCATTTAGCAGAACTGTCCATTTGTACAAGTGCTTCTTCAAAGTATTGATGCTCACCAGATCAACTTAGCACAGCCACTCTCTCGAAGAAAGATGATTTTTCTGGTGTTGCAGAGGCTCAGCATAAAGGATGGGATTCATAGGCAAGTTTAACCAGTCTTCACAGTGTGAAATGGCTTGTGGCCTATAGTATGGCGTGGCCCACAGACCAAAGTTAACACATATGTAGTACTTGTTGTCATAGTGCTGATATACTGAGGAAGGGACTGCATAGTAAAATAGAGGTCAGAGTGCTACAGGGAAAAACAACACTACATAGGTCCAGTAATATTATTGAAGGATACATGACTTGATGTGCCTAATGCCACTACAAAGAAAAACAGCCACCACTCATGGTCATTTGGACAGCTAACAAGGATCTGCACTACAAAATGACAGCCCACTTCATTGTAAACTGAAGAAGAAAGGGAGTTAGGAAAGGGGAGAATAGTAAGAAGAGTAAAATACACAATGGTAACAAGAGGAAGAAGGGTATTTTGTCTATGACAAGCAGCCCAATCTGCAATGTGTAACGAAGGTAGGTGGGGAAGATAGAAAAGAAAAAAATGCTGGAAGAGAAAGGAGAAGAAAGGTAGCAAGGGCAGACAAACAAATATAAAATGCCAGCATAAAGAGCATATAAAAATGGCGGGGACATTACTGGATGGACACAGGCAGTTAGAGGGTAGAATGTTGTTGATGGAAGAGTTTGGGCAGTGATCAATGTTTTGTTTAAGAATGCTTCCAGAGCAAAATCTATGGAAGACAGCAGTTTATACAGTAATTCTGTGGGACTGAATACACAAATAGTGATGGAAGAAATGCCTGGTAATGTTCCACAGCACTTAATCTCTGCCTGTGGTATAAGGCAGTAACAGAGAAAGACATGCAAAAGTATACAGTGGGTACAGAGTATTGTGTCGTGGTGTTGCCATGTCTAGCTGTGGTGAGCAGTCTCACTGTGTGCACTGAGCACATTGAAAAGCACATGCTGACTCTGGTACATCAGGTGTAGCAATGCTCTTTGAGTCAGGATTATAACAGTGTGCACTGCATAGCCTCTCAACTGTCCAGATTTTTGCAGAATGTCCAGATTTTTATTTCATGTTTTTGGCTTGTTCCTCATAAAACTTGAGGATTTCTGACAAATCACTGAGGACTGAAGTCATTAAATAATAACATACATTTGACTTTCAGACTTTATATCCTTCGAAAAATGCACGTTAATGCAAAACCTGGTATTCTGGCAACTTTCTAAGTTTATAAGAACAATATTTAAAATCTGTCCCTGTTTCTGGGCCTTTGCCCCCCCCCCCTCATTATTTTTGGCTCTGTCCATATTTCTTGGCCTAAGAGGTTGAGAGGTATGGTCCATTGCAATACATGAGGCCGAATATGACAGTGGTGCAGGGAGACCATGTTCATTGTTGCAGTGTTTACACAGGATATTTGCAGAGAACAAAAGGGTCCACCTAATTAGCTGCAGGATGGGGGAGGGAAGTAGCAATAGGCAGATCACCTCCACAGCCTACTTGATGTACCCACTGAATGAAATATGCAATCCACTGGTGTATAGGGCTGGCCATGCCCCCTCCCCCTGAGAGAGGAAACAGCTGAATAAGTTTACCATCTAGGAGACAGTGGTATAACTGCAGATCGTGCACACACATGGGATCTGTCTCCTGGCCAAAATATGCCACAGACAAGCTGTACTGGCAATGAGTATGGCAGGAAGTGGAAGTGGTGCTGGATGTGAATGCTGTGGGTGGTCATAATAGGTCTTTGCAACATGTATAGTCTGGAATAATCAATATGATACTCTGTACATAAGACAAGGCATGTGCACCACACATTTTGTATTTTTATGCCTTTTTATAATTTTTTATTTACTGTCATAGGGTGTGGACAACAATACAGAAACAATTTAGAGAGATGAAGCAGTTCCTGGTGTCCTTCTCCAGAGAGTGCAAACAGACCCTCATCCACAGGAGTGTCTTGGATGTGGCAGCTGGACTGGAAACATCCACCTAAGTTACTTAGGGAGTGTGCCAGTTTAGTACTATCCACTGCATGTCTATGTTCAGAATATTGTATTTGTGATGAGACTGAATTATCAGAGCCTTCTGCATATCTGTTTTCTCAGGTACCTCTGGCCTGTAACTGGAACAACCCTCATGTCAAGATATGCATTTCTCCATAGATTATACACATACTTTGTTGTCTACCACTGTGCATGCTGAGGGCATAGGCATAGGACTGATGTCAGCATGTCACCTGTCATCTGTGGCTGATCATGGCAACAAACACACAGGGCACAAATGGATACGACAGTGAATGCATCTGCATCACTGCTGCGTAAGGGCTCTACCAAAACCTCCAGGTTAGAGGTCCCCAAAGATATATAATCAGATATGCACTATTGCATGATGGATACCCTGTGACTCTGAGCCCAAGCTGTGCTCCCCATTAAGTTCACAGCCCACAAAGCATCTGAAGTTCACACTGCCTTCATACTGTGCACATCCCAGCACAGGGGAAAAGCCTAGGAGTGTGTGATGCTATCATGACTCAGATCTGTCCTTCATCTAGGTATCACTATCAGCATAAGTCATCAGATGTTCAGATCAGTAATCCAGGCATAGACAGCTGCTACCAACATCATTGTAGAAGTGGTGAATTTGGTTCATACTTTGAATGGTGACTTGCAACACTTGCACAGTGCCATTGAGTACAGAGACAAGGAGCAGATAGTGTTGTTCAAATCACTTATGCAAAAAGCTACTCACATGGGTGTTTCGATATGATGCATAGTAATTGCCTTCCAATCTGTCCTTGCTGACCACATTGTCCATGGTCATGAGAGGATCCAGATGCAAAGTAACTGAGCTAATGCTGACCCTACTTAGGCTACAAAGACTGTTGCTGAGAGGGCTTCACTAGGAACTAAGGTCAAACAGCATGCCACCTCTGGCTGTCAGCAGTATTGTGGTTGTGGGAGCTAATAGTAATTAGGCACAACACCTGATACCCCTCATCTGACTCCTCATGACTGGACTTATAATTCTGCCCTTTCAATATCTCCTGGGGGCATAGGGAGCACCAGGGAGCACCACACTTGCTCTTCACCATTATGTAGGTCATAAATTATAATGTTCTTAGACATCAGACATGGAACACCCCATCAAGTGTGTGCACACATTCCTGTAGCTGTGGACCTTCCCTGTCACTAACTGCACCAAAACGCTAGACTGCAAGCCACCGCAGTAGATATTACCAATGGTCATGATATGAATACCTTGTAACTGCTAAAGGTGGTTTGGAAAGACAAATGCAAGTACCAGTAAAGGGTGAGACACACCACCACAGGTAGAATTAAAATCAAGCTCTTTAATCAGCAAGAACAAGCACAAAACTATTAAAATGTTGGAAGAGTCAAAATCTTCTGTTAAAAATTCAAATACAAGAATCCCCTTGCAGACGATAAACACTTTCGGCTATTGGCCTTCTTTAGATCATAAATGAGAGGGGAGCCATTCCTCATGAATAAACCAAGTTAAAACAATCATCTTCCTTCTTTGAGCCAACTGCTTTTTTTAGCCTATCGGCTAGTAGCCAACCACATTTCTTAATTCTGGACACACCTCTATTTCAGCAAATCACTGCTCATCTTTCTTTTAGAATAGGTTTTAATGGAACTAAAGCATTTAAGCATGGGGGCAGCCTGCTGTCAGGTTTATAATCTATTTAACTTCATTTGTTTCTGTACGATTAGTGGTATCCTCACCCCTGATTCCTTTATAAGTACATTCTATGGATTTGAAGTTATAAAGTGCATAGGAAATTGCAAAAGATGACTAGCCAGAGCATTTCTTTGTTCTTTATTATGAATATCCCTTAAATGCCTTAAAATTCTATTCTTAAACACCTGATCAGTTTTCCCTACATAATATACAGGGCATTTCAAGCAGGTAACCAAATAAACAATGTGCTGTGTGTTGCAGCTCACACTACATGAAAAATGATATTCCAATCCTGAAATTGGATGCCGAAAAAAATTGCTAGTGTCAATAACATCTGCCACACTTGAAAGTTCCTTACTTTTTTATCATACATTCTTTAGGAAAACCATATTTCATGCATAGTAGCCTTTTCAATTTCTCTTTATTTTTAAAAACAAATTTAGGTGTTTCTCCTACTGTGTTCTGCAGCTTATCATCTTGTGTTAATATCTGCCAAACTTTTCTAATAATATTGCATATTTGGGTGCTGTCATTACTATATGTCAGCATAAAATTGACCCTTTTTTTCTTAGATGCATCATTTACTTTCTTTATTTCTTCTGGTGGGGGCACTTCATTACTATAATATGGTCATCCTTCCTTTATTCTTAAATTATTTGTTTTCTCTGGGTTCAGTGTGCCATCCTTTTTTGTGTAACCTCTTTTCCTTAGATGTACTTGTAGACTAGTTTTCTCTTGTTCATAATCCAATTCTTTTGTGCAAAGCCTGGATATACATGCGGCCTCATTTTCCATAATGTTTCTAAAACATATCTTAGATGCATACTATTTTTGTGTAAATAGTGGTTTCTCCACATGCTTTTTCTATAGATCAAAGTTTCTATTCCAGTCCCCTGATCTAATAGCACTTTTACATCCAAAAAATCAATGCTGTCCTGTGAAAATGTTACCATAAATTCAAGGAAGTTGGTAGTACTATTCAAATAGTCTGCAAAAAATTTGTGTTGTCTCTCATCACCCTTAAATAGGTGGGAAATATCATCCACAAAACGCCATAAAAATCTATGTGATTCAACAATGGATTATTTGTTTGAAATACTTTCTCACACTCCCATTCAGCTAAGACAAGATTTGAATAACTGGTTGCACAGGGGGTATCCATTGCTACCCCCCAACATTACCAGTATATATCCTTACCATAGACAAAGACAATTGTTTCTAGTATCATCTCAAGCAGGGACCATATTAAATCAATATTTATATTAGCCTCCATTGTCATTCCTAATGTCCTGATAGCTTCGATCCCATATACATTTGGGATGGATGTAAACAAACTGCAAATATCCATGGTAACAAGTAGGAAATCAGAATATTCTTTCACTTGATTCATCAGAGTTTAATTTATGTAGAAATCTACCTATATCTTTAAGTGCAGTGGTGACTTGAGTTAATAGAGTTTTCAGTTCTTTTTCTATATAAATTGACAGGGATTCTGTGAGACACCCCCTTCCTGCCACAATGGGGCATACTGAAGGATTTATAGCATCCTTATGTATTTGAGCAAACCATTTATGGGAGGTAACATTGGATTGAGTGTCTCAAAGAAGTCATACAGCTCCTGTTTTAAACATCCTTCCATTAACATATCATATAAGTTGTCTCTCACCCCTATAATAATCTTATCCAGTTCTTTATGATTTATCTTTTTATAGTTTTTTCATCATTTAAATGTGATGAATCAAGTAAAAGAATATTCTGATTTCCTACTTGTTACCATGGATATATGCAGTTTGTGTTCATCCATCCCAAATGTATATGGGATTGAAGCTATCAGGACATTAGGAATGACAATGGAGGCTAATATACATATTGATTTAATATGGTCCCTGCTTGAGATGATACTAGAAACAATTGTCTTTGTGTATGGTAAGGACATATACTGGTAATGTTGGGGGGTAGCAATGGGTACTCCGTGTGCAAACAGTTATTCAAATCTTGTCTTAGCTGAATGGCAATGTGAGAAAGTATTTCAAACAAATAATCTGTGATTGAATCATATAGTTTTTTATGGGCGTTTTGTGGATGATATTGTCCTCCTAGGGAAGGGTGAGGAGAGAAAGCTCAATTTTTTTAGACTATTTGGATAGTTCTATAACTTCCTTGAATTTACGGTAAAATTTTCACAGGACAGCATTGATTTTTTGGAAGTAAAAGTGCTATTAGATCAGGAGACTGGAACAGAAACCTCGATCTATAGAAAAATCATGTGGAGAAGCCATTATTTGCACAAAAATAGTATGCATCCAAGATATGTTTTAGAAACATTATGGAAAATGAGGCCACATGTATATCCAGGCTATGCACAAAATAATTGGATTATGAACAAGAGAAAACTAGTCCACAAGTACATCTAAGGAAAGAGGTTATACAAAGAAGGATGTCACACTGAACCCAGAGAAAACAAATAATTTAAGAATAAGGGAAGGATGACCATAATATAGTAATGAAGTGCCCCCACCAGAAGAAATAAAGAAAGTAAATGATGCATCTAAGAAAAAAAGGATAAATTTTATGCTGACATATAGTAATGATAGCACCCAAATATGCAATTTTATTAGAAAAGTTTGGCGGATATTAACACAAGATGATAAGCAGCGGAACATAGTAGGAGAAACACCTACATTTGTTTTTTTAAAAATAAAAAGAATTTGAAAAGACTACTATGCATGAAAGATGTTTTTCCTAAGGAATGTATGATAAAAAAGAAAGGAACTTTCAAGTGTGGCAGATGTATGGCCTGTAGTGTTATTGACACTAGCAATTTTTTTCGGCATCCAATTATGGATTGGAATATAATTTTTCATGTAGTGCGAGCTGCAACACACAGCATTTTGTTTATTTGGCTACCTGCTTGAAATGCCCTGCATATTATGTAGGGAAAACTGATCAGGTGTTTAAGAATAGAATTTTAAGGCATTTAAGGGCTATTCGTAATAAAGAACAAAGAAATGCACTTGCTAGTATTGTTTTACAATTTCCTACGCACTTTTTTAACTTCAAAGCCATAGAAAGTACTTATAAAGGAATCAGGGGTGGGGATATCACTAATTGTTCAGAAACAAATTAAGTTAAATGGATTGTAAACCTGAGAGCAGACCGCTCCCCAAGCTTAAATGCTTTAGTTCCATTAAAACCTATTCTAAAAGGAAAATGAGCAGTGATTTGTTGAAATAGAGGTATGCTGGAATTAAGAAATGTGATTGGATGCTAGCCGATAGGCTAAAAAAGAGGAGTTGGCTCAAAAGAAGGAAGATGATTGGTTTAACTTGGTTTATTAATGAGGAATGGCTCCCCTCACATTTACGATCTGAAGAAGGCCAATAGCTGAAAGCGCTTATCATCTACAAGGGAATTCTTGTATTTGAATTTTTAACAGAAGATTTTAACTCTTCCAGCATTTTAATAGTTTTGTGCTTGTTACTGCTGATTAAAGAGCTTGATTTTAATTCTACCTGTGGTGGTGTCTCAGCTTTTACTGGTAATGGTCATGATATGGTCATTCATCTCCACCATTGTAAGATGTGATCCCTGACTCTCATTATGTGATCCTTGACTCACATTGCCTCCTACCAGGATATGCAGCTACCCATGAACCTAACCCATGTTGTAGTGCCACTGTCATATCTCACGGTGTCCTACCACTACTGTGCAAGTAATGATGGCAGCAGCCTTGAGCTCTAATTCCTCTGTTCAGCAAATCTCAGCAATTCAGAAAGAGGGCTCTGAATGGAGCCCTCATGAGTGATAACTTGCAAGGTAGCTTAACAAACTTCCCTTCACTTAATAAGCCATTATACTCTGAACTCTTTTGCTGCAGTCATAGAAGGAGGAGGCAGCATTCATAAAACTGCTCAGTATAAAATATAGTTTTTCAGAGAATGAAATTTCATCGGTAAATTTAGCTAGGGCAGGCCTCTACAGAAACAGAATAGGGCTGTTTGATAGGCGTTTAGTACATTGGAACCACCCAACAATGAGCCAAAAGGCCCAGCAGTTCAGCCTCACAGATGTTTGTTTTTTTTTTGACTCACGTGTACACCTATTAAAGTCATACAGCATAAGCATCTTGTACTGAGTTGTAAGCAGGTCAGTGATCATAAGAAGCCTGTGTCAAGCTGTAAGCTGCTTGTGCACAACAGACTCCGTTTTGTGAATTGTCAAATAACTATTTGGACTTTGCCTTAACTCTAACTGCCCCATCATCCCTCATATCTAAGCAGAATGTTTGTAAACATGGCCTTCAGACTGCTTCTACCTGACTGATAATCACTTTCTTCTGTATTATGACCTACGGCCTATAGATGCAAAGCACTTTTGTTGGAGTTTCTACAAATTTATGTATGCAAATGTGTTTGTCAGTATTTAAACATAACTAAATCAGTATAATCAACTATATGAATAACATTATTCTGTGTTTTATATATAATGATAAATGATTGTATAAATATATTTCTTATGGAGAATGTGAAGCCAGTTACATGGCTTTTCAACACACAGAAGAATAGTAATAAACCTCTAAGTCTTAAATTGATTGCATATGTAGAACCTTAGAAAATGCATTTTCTGGCTTCAACCATTATGTGATTTCAAGTACAGAGTACGCATTTTTGGAAAATAACAGCAGATGGTATTGTATTGCATGGTTCTAGCCTACAGTTCTCAAGCTTAAAGGATTTAA
>NC_056742.1:80040364-80145364 GCF_019279795.1 Protopterus annectens
GCCCAGCTATGTGGGTGCTACATAAAGTAATATGTAGAGGACATATAAAAGATGCACTGATGCACTAATAGTTATACTGCTATTTCTGTCACTTTGTTTGCATGGTGGGCAATAAAAGTATCACTGTTTTGCACTATATATCTATCTATATATATGTATACAGGTCTATGTTGCAATGTCGTAAAAACATTTAATTGAATCCCAGTTTTGCAATCACACTCTAGCGAAAGTATGTATTATCAAAACTGCACATGAGCGAAGTACATAACATCAAACATGTACTTTCACATAAGCTGTTCCCCCTACCCTAAAACTTAAATTAAAATCTTAACAAATTACTCTTTACAAGGGACAAGTCCCCCTGCACCCTCCATGTAGGGGGCTGCACCCCCCACACCCCCTACTTAAATATACTAACTCTGAGATCGCACTACGGTGGGAAAAATGATGTAATTCCTTATCCACACTGTAATGCGCTTTGGAGAACCGGCTTGCACAAATGTACATGTTCAATGTTATGTGCAGTTTTCATAATACATACTTTCGCTAAAGTGTGATTGCAAAACTGGGATTCAATGAAATATTTTTTTACAATAAAACATAGACCCATATATATATATATATATATATATATATATATATATATATATATATATATATATATATATATATATATATATAATGCATAAAGGAGATGAAAAAATTTTCATTTAAGGAAAAAGGGAAGCAAGACTGAGAGTTTTCTAATTAATTAATGACATCTCTTACTCTTTTTTTTCTAACTGGTCAAGCCCATTGTATTCAAGTGTTCCTTTTCAGAGATGACCCAGTAATATTGTCTGGTTCTGGTCACGTGGCTTGCCCAGAGTCAAGAAGTAGACGATGGCAGAGGCAATCAAACACTGGACTGAGATCGCAGCTCATTAATAGCCCACAGACATAATCGTCTGCACTACCTGGCAGACTAATTTAGTGTTGAATAAGAAGAAAATGCACAGGCATGTTTAGTGGGAAAGAAACTAGCAGTGACTTTGTTTTTAGGCTATTACTACAAAACACACCATCTCAGATAATAGCATTGTAGCTATATTATACTGCCACAGCTTAGTGAAATGATTCACTTCACTAGAGATTAAGTATGTTGGAAAATCTATTTGAAGTTTTGTCCTTTTGCACACCATCTGCTACCAAAGTTATGAGTGGTGAAACAACCTGTTACTTTTGTACATACATGTAAGCCAATTCAAAAAATCTACTATATGATTTAAAGAACTACCGGAACAGGAATGTGTGGGGATATCTGAATGAGATAGGCACTGCTAAATTCAAATCTTCTTGCTCATCCTATTGTTCTGTGCTCCCTGTGGCTACCTTATTTATACAAAATCCCCTGATATACCTCTTAGTTTAGAATGCCCTGTGACCAGAAAGAGGCATAAATGATCAAAGGACTGGAATACTGCATCCAATTCTGAGTGAAAATGGATGGACCTCTAACTTAACCCTACTTGTTAAGTTCATTATCTTGTAAGGGTATGTAGTGGAAATACCACAAGCAGACATGCTCAATCGCCATGGCGAAACACAACTCAGACATCAATGTCACTCTGTGATTACTACTACTCCCTTAAAGACCGTTTAAACCACTGGAAATTGTGATATATAAGGTACTCCAGCATGCTCCCACATCTTCCCCCTGAGAAAAGCTGGCAGCAAGGTACTTTGACACACTTCTATCCCATGATAATGGCTACATTACCTTCCAGGCTGTTAACTAAACCTGGTCATTTGCTTCATAATCAGGACCTCATTTCTGTGCCACAAAACCAACAAAGATCTATATTTACAATGCATGCGGGACAGTCCCTTCTTTTAAACAAAAATATCCCATTTTTAAAACAAAAACTATATTATTATTGTTGTTTTCTGTCCAACTACTACTAAAAAAAATAATTGAATGAAAAAGTACAAAACACTACAAAATAATCACTTTATCAGGGATCCCAACCTGTGCACCCTTATTATTGAAGGCTTTTCCCTGATACCCCATCTCCATACATGCTTCTAAATTTGTATAAACTTAGATGAGAGGGAAGTGTGATACAAATATGAAACTCATATCTTCCCTACTTTTTAAGTCTTACAATGTTCAAAGCACAGCACATGTAAGAAAGTAGCTCTGATGTACTGAAATGTCAGCACAATGTAACTGTGATTTTTAACTTTGCAATACTTTAATACCTATCAACAGAGAGTACACTCAATGGTGGTACTCTTATTCGGATCATTTATTAAACTAGGGTACCATCCTACTGTGATTCAGGGCAATGTACCCACCACACCAAATATCCCATCTCTCCTGTATTACAGTAACTAAAGATTATAGAATTATTGTTTATAGAGGTTTCAAGCTGTATTATATGCCATGCATTCGGCTTGCTTCTGTGCACTCCACAGCAGCCTGTCTTTCTTTATGTGGGGGCTGCAGTAGTGTTGTAGTGCTTTAAGAACAGGAGAAGGGATATTTTTCTGAACATATTCAATAAGCAGAACTCTCCAGGATTTGATATTAGCACCATGAGAGTAGTAACAGCAGCGAAGGAGCATCAAAAACTAAAGGTAAACAAGAAACCTGTGGCAGTTAAGATTCACTCTTAGAATTTTTGGACTCGTCAACTCATTGAAGAAGTTTCAGCAAGTGCTAACATACTGAAACACATACAAAGAAAAACACTTTTGACAACATGAAACAAAGCTTTACACTTCCATGTGTTGGGTGAACCCCCACCCACAGCCCCTTATTTTATATAGTCTAACTCCACAGTCACACAACAGCAGAGGAAGTGAAAACTCTGATGTTTGCTGAAAAGTGTTTCCAATGTAATTATATAGTTGAAAGAGGGCTCACTGAAATGTAATTTATTAAACTTTGTATAATACTGATGGAAAAGGTGGCAATAAGTATAACTGATCAACAAATCGTAGGTACATGCTAAGATTGCTGAAGTCTGCAACAGAACAGACATGATTCCCTTGACAGAAGTTGGGGGAAGCAGGATACATGTTGAAAATTACTGACCTGTCTTACATTACTTGCATGTAAAATCAGTGAATCACTGTTGATGGAAAGAATGCTAGTGTAAAAGAAGCCAGTGATTCACTAGTTCCCAGACAGTATGGGTTACCATCATGAAGGTCTTGCTAGATGAAATAAAACTGAAAGGTGATGCAGATGTGTCCCACTTAGACTTCATCCAGCCTTTATGACTCAGCACTGCAAAAAAAAAAAAAAATGCTAGCCCACAAATCAGGCAGCTTGGTAGAATGGTCAAGTAAATGGCTAGTCCTTTTCAATGTCTTTACAAACAAGATTGGAGAAGACATGGAAGGGAAATATGACACAAAGGTATGCAAAAGTGGTGATACAATGGTGGTGCTCTTATTGTGATCATTTATTCATTTGGGTTACCAGTCTACTGTAAAGTAAGGAATGGGGTCTGGTAAGAAGGAAGGAATTCTATGAAACATGGCAGCATACATTCATTGCAAATAAAATTCAAAACATTGTATCCAACAGCAATAATTCTGGAAGTAAAGCAATGCATCTGAAAAGCAATAACTCTGGAAGCAACATATATTAGGAGTAGATACAGCTGCAGATAAAAAGAAACAGTGGTGCACATGCTAACCAACAGAAAACTAAGCAAAGTAATGCAACAAAACAGTAAAGAAAGCAGGTAGACAACTGCTACACAGTGGAAGATGAGTCACCAGTAATAAAAATGACATCATTCTGCATTGTCAATTTGCAAGACCCCATCTGGAATATTCTGTGTTGTTCTGCTCACCTCATTTTTGCCAGAACATAGAGACTAGAATCAGTACAGAAGAGGACAAGGCAAACTATCCATGATCTTCACCTAGATCATGCTAGATATTAATATATACAGCTTCTAAGAAAGGAAACAAAGATGGTTTTAATAGAAACACATAGAAATAGTATGTGAGGGGACTACACCAACCCAAAGGATTATGCATTGCCATGAAAATAAAACAAAATATGACAGTAAGAAGACATCAGCTGGAATTCTAGGATTTTTCAATGAAAATGGTGGAGGATGACTGAAGCAACTCCCTATCATAAGTCTAAAACCTGAATTTGTGGGTCATAAAACTTTAAAACTCACCATTACAACCATTAACACATACAATCTATGTGGAGGTATGTGCCAACTACCACCCCTAACACCCTATTACATTTGTATAAATTAGTTACAATTCATCAATCAGCTATTTATATTTTCACTGTTCAATTAAAAATCTATATGAAACACACCCCTGCAAAACTCTTAAGCACTGCCATAGAGCCAGCAGAAGGGAAGATGAGTCCTACTTTCCCTATCCATTCTGTCAAAGAACCATTATCATGAAGGTGTGTGGTCACTTTGACATCAATAGATAGTGCAGCAGAGGTTCTGTCTAGAAAGGCTGTGACAGAGCAAGATAGTTAATTGATTATGACAGTTTTAAGTATGATGTTGAAGGTCATAAGGAAGATTTTCCTTTAAGAGATGGAACAGTTCTTTGTAGGAAATTCATCAATGGGCAATTTCTGGTCATTTCTTTTTCTACTGAGGTTAATCTGCATGTATTTACTGAGGCCTGTTTTTGAATAGCAGATTGAACTTTTTCATCTGAGCGAAATAAGATCCATCACTTGCTCTGAGTTCATTGTTTTATGAATTAATGTGGTAGTCACAAGCATCCTCAAATGCTGCATTCCTTTATGTTTGTCAATCACTCATTATTCCTCACAGTGTGTATTAATAGTGGAAGTGCAGTTCCTAAGGGAATTAATATTGGAAGTGCAGTTCCTCGTAAGGGTTATCTCTTTTATTGCCATCAGATAATCTGGTGCCATCTTCAGCAGTCTGGATTGTCGTGACTCTGTGCATTATTAACTGAATTTGCTGTGAAGCAATTTTTTTTTTTTTTTTTTTTTTTTGGAGACAGAAGATGTTAATTGCTCACTTTCTCTGATGTTACAACACCTTCACTCCAGTACATCAAAAGTGCATATTTGTTTGGGAAGCCACAAACATTTAAAGCAAGGCAAGCTAAATGTTTTCAATTTCTGTCATTCTTTTCTTTCAAAAACACAAAGAAGGCAGCAGTGAGGCCACAAAGAACACTGTTTTATTCAAAATGCAGTAAGCGCTTTTGTCGAATCATCGGTGATAATCCACCAACTTCTTCAGACAATTAAAATCACAACCTGCTACAACTTAAATAATATCAAGTCCCATAATTAATTGATCAATTAGAAACACTATTTGTATTTAAAGGTGTACCATCAAAGGTACATCAAATAAAAAAAAAACAGAGTGATACTAAAACTTGCAGTGTCAAACCTCACCCAACACTGCTATTTAAAAATACACAGCCAACCCAGAAAAAATAAAAATTAAATATAATATAATTCAACCAAAACACTTGGTCAAAAGTGTTCATATATATGTAGGTACCTGAACGAACATTTAAAAACGACAGTGCACATAAAAAAAACAACCTTATATTCATACAAGTAAAACACCAGAATTAAATCTATTTTTTATGTTAAAAAATATATATAAACTATGTACTAAAAGAGAATTGATTATGTCCAAACATGATAGATGAACAATTATCATTACACTTTTTGGAGTTTTTCAAATGCTACCAGAAATAATTTGCCACAGATTCAAAATCATGTTGAGTCCCAGTATAGGTGTATCTGTTGTCTATTAAGCACAAGGAAAAGAGCCAAGTTCATGATTATAGAACTGAAATATTGTCTGGTTTGCCTTTTTTTTCTTTGAGGGATATGCAGCATTGTGCAATGTTGGAATCTAAAGTGAAGTACTTATCACTGGATGTTTTTTAAGTCTTGCATCACTGATTTAGGTTTTGAATGTATTGGTGTATTTGTGTAGAATGGCATAATTGCAACTTTGAGTTTTAATATTTCAGTAAATGTTTTGAAATGACTGTTTAGTGTTGTTTGTTTCCTGGCCAAAGGTTTAATTTCCTTGAAGTGTGAGTGTCAATTGTTCTGAAGGCAAAATGTATGCAAAATGCAATGAAAAAATACAACTCAACTAACTTTCTTGAGTAAATTTTACAAACAAAAGAAGTAGTACTTTAAGGGTATATACATCTTACAAGTTCAGTCTTACACAACACTTGTGATAAACAGGTGTTTAAAGGAAAGTAACTGTGCAGGCTTTATCAGGCTTTCTGTTCAGCTCTATCAGGCAAAAATCTTCACCTGAGTTTCTCTCAAGCTACATCTACTCAACGAGACTTGATCGCACCATCATAGGATCATAGGATATTACTAGGCTATCAACCCGGAGGTCATTTTAAGTCTAGCCGTTTCAACCCAATGTAATACAGTAGAAGTACTAGTCAATACCCAATATTGCATTTAGTGATGACTGCCCACATCCAGGAGGGTATCCCTGGTAAGAATTTACGGTGCCCCATCCACTCAACCAGATTGCTCTTGAACAGTGTCATAGAGGTGCTTTGTTTCACATGAACTGGTAGCCTGTTCCAAAGATGTGGCAGTCACTGGGAGATAAATCTGTTTTTCCAGCATGTCCTATTTAAGTCACAGGCCATATTTAAGTCCCTGGAATGGGTAACCCTAGACCCATTTGATTTACAGATATGAAGTAAGTCCATTAGGTTTGTATCTTGGGTTGCTGTGTAGGCCCTGCATAAGTCTCCCTTAAGAAGTCTATATGATACGGAATATAGAGACAGGGATTTTAGTCGGTCCATGTAAGGCACATGCTGGAGGCACTTGATCTTCATTGTTAGAAACCTCTGAAGTCTCTTTAATTGTGTAGGTGCTTAGAGCAGTACATACCAGATGGTGAGTTATACTTAATTATGGGCCTGATACATGTCGAGTATAGGGGGTTAAAACTTCTTTTGCTCTCAAGGCGATGCCTTTACTAATCAAGTGAGCTACATGGAAAACTTCCCTTACAATGGTAGATACATGGTGGTCAAAGTTAAGGTCGTGGTCAACCTGTGATCCCAGGTCCCTTACCACTTCATGGGTACTTAGGGTATTGTTATTTATTTGATAGTCTGAAGAGAGATTGCTTGTGCTAAAGGGAATGATGATACATTTCTTTTGCACTCAGTTTGAGACCATGACTAATACACCAGTTGTTTGTCTGTGCAAGACACTCCTGGAGTATACCAACATCATTTGGGGATTCAGTGATTACACCTAGTTTGCAGTCATCTTAAAACTTAGTCAGCCACAACCCCTTAGTTTTGACCTGAACTTCTGAGAAGTATATGCCAAACAGTAGAGTACCCAGCACTGACCCCTGTAGCACCCTGCTGGTAACAGGTCTGCTGGTTAATGTGGAGTCACCCACTTTAATAGTTAGGGTCCAGTTTGTGAGCCAGTTGGCAACTCATCTTATAATGAAGGGGGTTACATTCAGTTTTCTAAGTTTATCAGTAATGCCTGAATGTGGGATTGTGTTGAAAGCCTTTGCCAAGTTGAGGTATGCTGTGTGCACAGATTTGCCTTCATCAATGGAGTGGTCATACTTTCAAAGAAATCCACCAGATTCAACAAGCAGGATCTGCTCTTCACAAAGCCAAATTGGGTAGGATCCAGGGTTTGGAGGTCACCTATGTCTTTATTTATGTGATCCATAATGATACGTTCCATGGCCACGCAGATGAGGCTGGTCAGGCTTACAGGTCTGTAATTCCCTGGGACTGTTGCTAGGCCACCTTTGTGGAGGAGAATAACTGTAACTGTTCTCCATTCTGCAGGAGCAAAGCCTGTGGTTAGGCTATGATTGAAAAGGGTACTTATTGGTCATGATAGTTCACGTATTAGCCTGTTTAGAAGACAGCCTGGGATGACATCTGGCCCCATAAAGGCCACGTTCTTTGCCTTGGAAAGGGCTTTGAGGGATATGTAATGGGGGGGGGTTGGGGGAGGGTTTGTTGTAAGTTAGGAAGGGACAAGGGAATTAAATTGTTACCGAACCTATCCTCTAGCAGGTTCACTATCTCTGTGGGGTCAGTGTGTTTGATACTGTTGTCTACCAGTTCTGCACATGCTTTGGTCCTACCCTTTAGGTTGTGCACATAGCTGTAAAAGGCCTTATGATTATCCTTGGCAGTACTTGCTAGGTTTCTCTCAAAGAAGCTCTTGGAGGATTTGACAAGTTGTCTTATTTGCCTGTTAAGGTGCCTATTAAGGTTGAAGAGGGTGCTTTTCCATTGTTGGGTCCTTGTCTTTGTTTTCTTGGACAGCAACTTTTTACATTTATTGTGGAGTTTGCTGATACTAGAAGTCCACTGTGGCAGCTTGATTTTATTTGGGGCACCGGCTTTGATCCTATCTGGTACAGCTAAGTTTATACACATATGCAAGTGATTGTACAGGGCTTTAGTGTAGCCTTCGGTGTAGTTACCACTTTCAGCTTGGGGTGGGGCTTGGAATGCATTTATACCTTCACATAGGAGGGTATAGTTTGCCTTGGTAAAGTTTTTTGTCTTATTTCACCCTTTGTGAGTTTTGATGTTAGTGTTAGTTCGAAGGTGACTGGTTTGTGGTCAGTTTTAACTAATGAGGGTCCAATAGTTGCAGCAGTGCACCTGTTTGACATCTTAGTGAGGAGCAGATCTAGAATGTTTCTTTCTCTTGTTGAGGTATGGACACTTTGGTCCAGGACATTAGAATTCACAAAGTCTAGGAACCTTTGTGCTGGCGAGCTTGGGCTAGAGTATGTTTCCCATTTGATGGTGGGATAATTGAAATCCCCCATAACCAGTGTGTTCGGTAAAATTTGGATTGTTTTCAGTTTGGTTAAGTAGGCTTCTTGGATGTTTTGACCCATGTAGGGGGATCTATAACTGGCTAGGACTTGAATGGGGGTCTTACCCACCATAACCTGTACCTGGAGTAACACCATGAAGTTATCCAGTCTAGATGTGCACAGTCAAAGAAGTTACAGCTCTAATGCCAAATGCCACTAGATGTGAGGTGAATTTACCTGTAATATAGATTGAAACAGCACCATCTTTGGTTTTCACGTGTTCATTTTGTGGTCTAATGGTGTAGAAGGAATTGTAGCCTTGGAGGGCTAGGGTACACTCTGAGGCCTTAAACCAGATTTCTGTGACTGCACAGACATCTACATCTTCTAGTGACAGAAATGCTTCCAGGAAGTGCAGTTTTTGGTTTAAGCTCCTAGCATTTAGCAGCATGACCCTTATTTTGTTCTGATTGTATAATTTCACATCAGTAATGTTGTTTTCAAGACCTTGCCTAAAAAATTCACAATGATGGAGGCAAGAGCCTTTGCCAGCAGCCAAAAGCTTAGGGGTGCCAGGTGCAAACCATCTGTGGTAAAGTAGCAAGGTTTGTCGAACATGGTTTCCCAGGCAGACAAGAATTGTATCTCCTTGAAATGACACAAAAAACTAAACCAATTATTGAAATCAATCATTTTTTGTTTATACTGTGGTATCATTCTAGGTGAGGGTAGTGTAGATCAGTGTGTGTGTGTGTGTGTGTGTGTGTGTGTGTGTGTGTGTGTGTGTGTATCTTTGAGAAGGTATCCAAGGGCTTGAACATGTGTATAAATAAGGAGCATGTGCGAGCCTGACTGTCATTTTGTAGAAAGCTGTTGAAATGTTAGCATGTACGTATGTAAAGTCTGTCTGTTAATCAGTTTGTTTATATTTTATGATGCTGCTACCCATCCTGATGTGGTTCTATGTAATAAAGCATCTAAACAAAATGCCCTGCCTGCTTGTCATCTGTGGTAGAGAGGGACAAGTGACATGGTGTCAGAAGTGGAATGTCTGAAAGGACATGGTGTCAGAAGTGACATGTCTAAAGGGGCATGATGTTAGAAGAAGAATGACCAAAATTACTTGTTGTGAGCTTTCAAAGCTAAAACCCTTCTCTTTCTCAATAATAATTGAAGGAGAAAGGGTTTTAAAGCTTGCTTTGTCTGATAAAGGTGACTTTTTGCTCAACTGTCAACTGTTGTCTTCATTTCTGATTATATTTAGCAGTATTCTTTTGCAAAATGACTTGTTGCCAGAAAGAGTTCCAGTTTCTTCCACTTAAGTCAGAGAGACACCCTGTTGACATTGGAGGAATATAAAGGAATGGTTCACCCCTACTGCATGCATAATTCACAAAACAGGTCAGAAATAAATTTCAGATATTAAAACTTGCACATACTATTTCTTATTTTCAAAATATGAAACAAGGCATGCGGAATGCTCTAAAAAAATTCAAATAAATCGATATGCCTGATACTGATAAAAATATTCGAATTACTATAGAAAATGTTTGAAATAAAGTCTGAATTGGATAAAACAAAATAAGAGAAAATGGACACATTTTCACTAAGCACATATTTTTCATATTAATTAAAGATATCCAAGTTATAAGAAGTGTATGAAGTGTTCGCATGTTTGTGCAGTATTACAGTAAAGTTATTTTGAAAAATACAAGCATTTCAGAGCACATTTCATAAAGTACAGGGTTTCAAAGAATTTATTTTGCATTTGAATGTTATTACAAGCTCACGGAACAGCTTATTCGTATATAATTACAAGGGCCATATTTTCAGTGTGTTTCTGTATACTTTGTGGGCATGGCAGATGGATTTTGAAAACCCAGTGCACTTGTGTTTGGCAATAATATTGCAGAGAACTGGAGAGTGTTTGAACAAGAATACAACATTTTTATACAGGCTGCATTTTCTGATAAAAATGACCATACAAAGGCATTTATTCTGCTTAATTTAGCTGGGTCAGAAGCCATTGAAAGGGAACATTAATTTGTGTATGCACCTGCTGTCTTTGCAGGAGAGGGGGAAACCATCATATTGTTGTACCGGCTGAGTCGAGGGAGGATCTTGAGTGCTTAAAACGTAAATTTAGAGAAATGTTTAACCTCCAGACAAATGTTACAATGGAAAGGCACTTATTCTACACAAGGCATCAAAAGTCTGGTGAAACTTTTGTAGCATATATAACTGACTTGAGAAACATGCAGATTTGGTGATTTAAGGGATGAGTTGATAAAGGACATACTTGTGTGTAGTATTAAAGATGATGCTGTGAGAAAGATTTTGCTTCATGACAGTGATTTAACTTTGAATAAGGCCATTGAGATTTGTCAGCTATATGAGCTCACAGAAAAGCACACAAATATGCTTACAAATGAGAATAGCTCTGGAAGGCACAGTGAACAAAGCTCATGTTGATAGTATGCAGCACGTGGTTAAAAGAAACAGTCCCAAGCACATGGCAGCAACTGTAGCCCCTACAGCACCCACTGGTAAACCCCAGAGATTTCCAGCAAATTCCACAGTTTGCACAGTCTCAGTGAAGCATAAGAGTGAGTCAGCAAACAGACATAAGGATGAGGGTGCGTGCTTAGCCAGTTTCATTGCCAACTGTTATAACTGTGGTGGAAATCATGAATCTAAACCGGAAGAATGTTTAGTTTTTGGTCAGCAATGCCACAAATGCAACAAATGGATTGATTTCAAAAGCCTTTGTAAATCAAAAGGCCCACATTCACTTATCAAAAGGAACATTTCAAGAAATGAGTTGCTTAATTAGAGAGCTGCAACCCTACTCTTTATGTTGATGGTGTGTCAGTGCTTCATGAAACAGTTAATGCAGTAGATTTAAGGGCAAAGAATGAAGTATTTTGTACTATTCAGATAAATGGCAAACCCAAAGAGCTCAAAGTTGACACAGGTTCTAAGTGCAATGTTATGCCAACAGAAACATTTCCTAGAGTATATCATGGTGAGAAGCTTGATTTGGCAAGGTGTGCGAAGCTTGTTGCTTATGGTAGTGAAGAAATTCAGACTTCTACCTATGCTGATCTTTTCAAAGAAAAACTTGACAACTTTCCATTTGTGTACTCCATGAAGTTAGACCCAGATGCCAGTCCAGTTATCAGGCCAGCTCAAAAAGTTCCAATAGCCATGCAGGACAGAGTCAAAGCCAAACTAGATAAAATGGTGCAACAAGGTATGATTTGTCCAGTTGCAGAACCAACTGAACGAATATCTTCCATAGTGATAGCCCATAAGAAGAGCTCAGATAGCATCAGAATATGTATTGATCCATGAGATTTGAACAAAGCACTAAAAAGACCTCATCACCCAATGTGCACAGTCAAAGAAGTCACAGCTCTACTGCCAAATGTCACTGTTTTTTTCTGTCTTAGATGCAAAGTACTCATTTTGGCAAATTCAACTTGGCAAGAAATCATCATTGCTCACAACTTTCAGTACTTTGTTTGGCAGATACAGATTTTTGAGAATGCCATTTGGGATGAATTCTGCAAGTGAAGTCTTTCAGCGTGCAATGGAGCAACTTTTTTCTGGGTATCCTTGTGCTATTAAAGTAGACAATTCCAAAACTGAAGAAAAACAAACTGTCAAATTGTTGTTGCATTCTGTTGGCATTGAAATGACAAGCAATTTCTGTATTAGATTTTTAACACAGAAATAAACATATTCGGTCATTTAATATTAGAAATAACATTTCTTTTATTAGAAACACCTTTGAAATTCCGCTTATTGCAGACTCTAGCTGAGTTTCACTGTTTATTTATTCATTTATTATTGATTCTTCATTATGCATTAGAGATGTGTACTCCTTACTACCTTTTCTGTTAAGGAATGGATATTATATTTGGTTGCAAGCATTACTTCATTTTATTTTCTTTTTAATCACAATTTTCTGTATGAGTTTTGTTTTACCCTATGAAAAGTTGTTTGCTAAAATGTATTTTAGGGGAAACAAACAGTATTTACACTTGATTAGGTTCATGAATCTTCACTAAGACATTCTTGGTTACTTTTATCAAGTTCATGTTTCTTTTTTGAAAACTTTTTAATGTTTGACACCCTGTCTACACTAAGTGGACATTTATTTATGCTTTTAATGTAATACAACTTTAAATGTGAAGGTATGTCAGTGGGTTCAATTAAGGCAGCTGTTTGTAATTTTGTAACAAACACCCCTTTTTTTGGGTTTTAAATTGTGTTTGATGATTTTTTCCTTTGTCTGAAGAAGTCTTCCTACTAAGGGAGACGAAAAGCGCTTTACTTTTACATTTTCTAATAAACCTTTGGAGTTTTACACCTGCTGGTTCGGAACCTTTTGGTTTGTTTTTTGACTATTAAAGTAGACGACATACTAGTAGCAGGTAATAGTGAAGGTGAGCATGACAGAAACCTCAGAAAAGTTCTAGAAAGAGCATGTCAAGTGAATCTTAATCTCAATCCACAGAAATGCAAATTCAGGCTACAAGAAGTTACTTATGTTGGTCATTTATTTACTCGTTCAGATCTACGACCAGACCCTCCAAAGCAAACAGCCATTTTCAAAATGCCAGCTCCAGACAATGTTCAAGTCCTGCAATGTTTTCTTGGCATGATTAACTATCTAGGCAAGTTCATTCCAAACTTGAGCCAACTTTCAGCACTGCTTAGAGAGCTGACACGTAAAGATGTATCCTGGTCTTGGTTAGAGCAACACCAAAGAGTGTTTATGTCCTGAAACAGAATTGCTAGTCCACCAATTCTCAGATACTATAATGTTCATAAGCCAGTTACTCTTTCATGTGATACTTTGAAAGTTTGTCTTGGTGCAGTCAATCTACAAGAGGGTCATCCTGTTGCCTCTGCATCAAAAACTCTTAGACAAACTGAGATGCAGTATGCTCAGATTGAGAAAGAGCTTTTGGCAATTGTGTTTGCATGTTTAAAGTTTCATGATTATGTTTTTTCTTCTTCTTTCAGCTTTTCCTGGTTAGGGGTCACCACAGCGGATCACCTGTCCACTCATTATTGGCAGTGGAGTTTTACAGTGTGGAGTTGTCAGCCCAGTACCCAACCTTCCACAGAAGGCACACACACACATGCACTCACACCTAGGGCCAATTTGGAGTGTGCAATCCATCTGCAGCATGTCTTTGGGATGTGGGAGGAAACCGGAGCACCCGGAGGAAACCCACATGACCACAAGGAGGACATGCAGACTCCACACAGAAGGCACCCCAGCCAAGGATTGAACCAGAGAACCTCTTGCTGTGAGGTAGCAATGCTAACCGTGGCACCATTACATGATTATGTTTATGGTAGACCTATCCAGACTGAAGCAGACCACCAACCTCTAGTCACTATTTTGAGAAAGTGTATGCATTCAGCTCTAGCCAGATTGCAACTCATGATTCTGAGATAACAGAAGTATAATTTCACTCTTGTCTACAAGGAAGGCAAACTTCTTTATCTTGCTGATACATTGTCTAGATCACCTAGAAACACCACTGAACAGCATGAGAATGAGAACCTTGATTTGGAAGTCATGGAAGTGAGACATTTTTCTTCCACACGTTTTGATGAGCTAAAAGATCACACAGCCAGAGATTCATTTTTACAAAGGCTCAACCACCTTATCAGTCAAGGATGGCCACCAAAGCAATCTAGTTTACCTCAAGAAGTGCAACCTTATTTTCCTTACAGAGATGAGATTTTGTCTGACAAAGGTATCATTATAAAAGGTCCAAAAGTGATTGTTCCAAAGTCCTTGCAACAGGAGTACATTACTATCTTACACTGTGGTCAGCCAGGAACTGACTACCAAAAAAGGGCGAGAGGTCTAGTATTTTGGTCTTCTGTCACAAGATATCGTGAGAGTACTTTTATCTTGTTCCATGTGTAATAGTACAAAGCCACATCAACAGAAAGAACCACTTCAGCTAAACCAGATTCCTGAACTACCTTGGTTGACAGTAGCCACCGACATTTTCGACTGGAATGGTTAACATTACTTGGTATTAGTAGACTCTTACTCCAGTTGGTTCGAGATTGACCTATTCCCTAACCCAGCATCTAGCACTGTCATTACTATGATAAAGTGTCATTCTACAGTCCATGGTAGTCTGCACAAAGTTATTTCTGACAATGGCATGCAGTTTACAAGCCAACAGTTCAAACGATTTGCAGAAGAATGGGACTTTACTCATGTCACAAGTATCCCAGAGTATCTGCAGTCAGATGGTTTGGCAGAACTTGCAGTTCAAAGTGCAAAACAGTTACTAGAAAAGTCAAAAGAAGACAATAGTGATTTTTCCTGAATCTCTTGAATCTCAGAAACATTCCTCATGATAAATATTTGGTTCACCTGCCCAGAGACTTCTGTCGAGCCAAACCAAATCCACATTGCCAATCAATAGTCAATTGTTAGTTCTATGTATCAAGAACAACAGGTCAGTGAAAGCCAATCTGTTGAAGAAGCATTTAACCCAGAAGTTCTACTACGATAAGACCAGCAAACCGCTTAATCCATTATGAGGAGGAGAAGTGCTAAGGATGCAAATGTCCAAAGGTTATGATGGGATTGGTATCATGACGAATATTTGCCCAGAGCTGAGATTGTTCATTGTAGAATCACAAGGAGCAGAGTTAGGCAGAATCAGAAGCATTTGAGATCAGTGTCTGAGCCTATACCACAGCACATAGCCTGTGAGAATGACTCTTTATCTCAGAGTGAGTTGTCTGGTGTTCCAATTTCAGAAGAAGTTCCAGAGAATATTCCCATATCTGTGACAAATCCAGAAGCCCCTAATATGAGTTGTTCACCGAAGACTGTCCCTGTTGCTAAATTCAGTTCAGATTGTTATGTTATGAGAGCTGGTCTATCTCTGATGAAGTTCATTTAATATACGTGGATGGAAGCGCTTACATTAAAAGGATTTATTTACTTATTAACTACAGTTTATTGGATTTATTGACTGCTATGAGGTGTCTTGCACTCCTGAAAAGGATTTGTTTGTGTTTTAACCTTTTTGAGTTGGTCTTGGTAAATCTTTTTAAGGAGGAGGATGAAGATCAATATGTGTGTGTGTATGTATCTTTAAGAAGCTATCCAAGGGCTTGCACAGGTGTATAAATATTGAGCATGTGCAAGCCTGACTGCCATTTTGTAGTAAGGTGTTGAGATGTAAGCATATATGTAGGTAAAGTCTGTCTGCTAATCAGTTTGTTTGCATTTTATGATGCTGCTACCCATCCTGATGTGTTTCTATGTAATAAAGCATCTAAACAAACTACCCTGCCTGTTTGTTATCTATTAAATCCCAAAAGGCATGCACAAATGTGGAGTACCAGACACCTTTAATCCTGGTACCAGTGCACACTATACATAAACACATCCCTTAGTCATGAAAAACTACTGTATTTCCCATAGAACTTCATCAGCAGCAAAATTACAACTAAATTCCAATGAATTCTACAGCAGCAACATCATCAAAAAAATTTCAACCACATTTACATAAAAAGACACCACCACCCTCTCATACTGTGTGCATGTACTCATATGAAATATATATAGCCACACACACACACACACACACACACACACACACACACACACACACACACACACACACACACATATATACATATATGGACATATTATCAATGAAATTTCTTCAAAAAATTAACAACACCTCCTGATTTAATCCATGTGAGACAAAGGTTCCAAAATTAAAAATTAATGTACTTATTAGCAAACAGAGTAGCACTGCCACAGTTGCCAAATGGTTGGGGTAATACACTAAAAACAGGGAATCAAAATTTCCTAAATGGGCTTCAATAAAATGTTCTCCCACTGGACTGAAGCCTATATTACCCCTTTTAATATTTCCCAAATGCTCCAAAATTCTAATCTTGACTTTTTTTTTTTGGTTTGACCTATATATCATCTAACCTCATCACACCCACAACCCAGAATGTATATAACACCACATGATTGACAATTAAGCTTAATGTATACTGGTCACTTTAAAAGTGGGATGTATAGACAAATTTTGAAACACGATTATTTAATTGTTTAATTGTTTAGTATATTTAAGCTTTAGAATTTGATATGTTGATATCCCTTGAAGGTGAAATGTCAAGGTACCAGGATTAAAGCTGTTTGGTACTCCAAATCTGTGCACGCCTTTTGGATTTATTAGGTTTTTGTGTTTTTTCTTTGGTTTTGATAAGTGCTTGTTGTCTATGTTAGAGAGGGAAGAGCGACAGGTAGTATGCTGCTTAAAGCTAGGGACATATCTGCCTGGGAAACATACTCAGAGAGCCTGAGCATGTGTCTCTTCATATAGTCCAGTGAGGTATATCTCAGGTGATTCACACCAACATGAACTATGACAGAGTTATAATGGTACCTGTTGCTGAGAGACTTGAGTGCATGTGTGATTTGGCGAATCCTGGCACTGGACAGGCGGCTGACCATGACTTTCTCTTTGTCCAACCTGGGAGTGGGACATCTGGTTGTCTCACCATTGAGTGTTACACCTTACATGCTCAGTGGGTGAGACACTGGTGTTGCTGTGTGTCATGGGTGCTGTGGAGACTGTGTTAGAGGTAGCAGAGTTGTGTTTTGGAGGTCTCTGGTGTTTCGCTAAGTTTTTTGAGAGAACCTCCGCATATGTGGATTTACATGTTTGATGCCTACTATGTGTATGAGTAGTGGCATGTGTATGAGTAGTGGTACTATGTGAATAGGTAGTGGTGGGTGAGTTGACAACCTTCTCTGTGTTACTGTTTTGAGTGAGAGACATCATGAGCCACATCAAAGGCTACAACTACAGGATGCAAATGTTTTCATGTTTGCTTGTTTGTTTATGTCTTTCGGCTTTTCCCGGTTAGGGGTCGCCACAGCGGAACTACGGTCCGCTAATGATTGGCAGTAGAGTTTTACGTGCTGGCTTGCCAGGCCTAATGCACAACCTTCAACGAAGGAACACCCGTTCACGCATGTCACCACACAAAAGACGCTCTAACTGAGAATCGAATGGGCAACATCTAACTGTGAGGCGACATGTAATTGTTTTAATTTCTACAAGTATGAAGGGATATTCCTTTCTATCACCATGAATGCATATCGCCTTACTATATTATTAGCCAACAGTAAACAGATAGATTCCAAATAAAAATGGTGTTCTTTGTGTAATACCTTTAACCTCAAGTAAAGGATGCCCATCGGATATATGCAAATGACCCATAAAGATATACAAGCGTTCCAACTCTAATGCTTCTGAATACTGAGGGGGGTTTTTTTCCACTTTTAAAGTCTTAATGATGAATTTAGATATTCAAAGCCAAAACTCACTAGCTGTAGAACTGAAATGTATTAATGAAAGGGTAATCACGCTGCCAGAGTCTAACAAAGCTTCAACTTCTCTACCTTCCATAAACACAATACATTTTTCTAGCTTGGTTATAACACAGTGGTATAATGTTGTCTAGATTATTCTAGCTGCAGTCTTATCTCATTCCATAGGAACAAAATGTTGTAGCATGCATATCAACATTCATTCATATTTCTATTATTAGCATTCCTGTCAGTACTAGTGGAACAGGTTTGGGCAATTTGACCATTACCCCACATTTGAAACACATTATTCCACTACTTGTTGCTGTTTCATTTGCAGTAGATTATATAGTTTAAATAAAAAGTGTTGCTTTGGATCACTACCTGGGTTTCATGATTTTTGGAAATTATTGTGACTGAGCTCATCAACGAAGTTTTAAGACAACTATTTTTTTTTCTTTTTTTCCTCATTGCTCATGTTGGTGAGGATGGAAATAGATTCCTGTGCTTGTTCATTTTTTTTTTTAAGATTATATATTTTTGATGCAACTTTAGAGTTAAATACAATTCAGTTTTAAACAATATGGCATTAACTAATAAGCATATTATTAAATTTACTAATCTGCTGGACTTCTTGTGATCACTTTGCAACATCCATTTCCTCACAGTACTAGGTAATTTTTTCCTTTAAACATATATCTCTGAATTTCTAACATTTTACTTTACTGCTAGTATCAGATTCTCTAACCACAAGTTTAAAACGTTTCATGTCATGAATCTGAGCTCTCACTTTTTATCAATATTAGAAGCCCTGCTGTAGAATTTTATGGTGAGCATTTCAGAAATTACCTCAGCTCTAGATAATAATTTTTTCTAAGTTTATCATAGTCTATAAGATCACATCCATATATGTTTTAATGCCTCTCCCCTCAGATGGGGTAACAGGATTTTCCCTGTTTCCTTGTGTGGCATACCATTCAAAAGCTACCAGATAGGATTCCAGGTCATCCTGTTTGTTAACTCTTTTGAGTCAGGCGCATTTCTAGGGGTAGCTATTACAGTAACTTCTAATATTTCAGTCGAACAAACTTTTTGTCAGTCTCTACCTTGAATTCCTTTTCAGAAATTCTCAAAAAGTAGGTAAAAGGCAGCACACTACAAATCAGAAGAGAGAGAAAAAAACATCTAGTCAGAAGCATAAGAGGAAGAAAGCAAAATGTCTCTAATTATAACTCCACAAGGAAATGTTACCAACTCCACAGGAAAGTGTTAGCTCAGAGAAGTCATACTATTGATAGCAGAGGCATAGTGAGAAACAATCTATATGGCAGGCCTTTGGCCAAACTGCCTGTGCACACACCAATGATTTCAGGTTGAAAAAGACACTGGAAGCAGAATCTGTATAAAAGTCAGGTTTATATAGAATATCCAAACAAAAATATGATAAAATGCAACCCAATTGACTTTTCCCTGAAAATTTTGCATACAAAAGATGCTGTACCTTAGAGCTATCTCAACTGAACACATTCAGTATCATACAGCCCCTTTAACAAAGAGGTTGTTTAAAAGTCATTGTTGCAGGCCTTGACATGTCTTCCCTTCAACTCTGTCAGACAAAAATCTTCAACTGAGATTCTCCTTGGTAAATCCATATAATGAGCCCTTAACTGGCTGTCAGGCTCTGCTTGTTTTGTATCTTTGGTCAGAACCTCTAGTCTCACCTGCAACGGACCTTTAACTGAAGAATTTACTTCCTGAATCTGGGTTACATCGTTTTATAGGTTCATAGGTGTTTACTAGGCTAATGACCACAAGGGCCTTTTTAAGCCTAGCCATGCATCCCAAATCTCTGACAAGTTATGGTACTCTTGATAATTGTAAGAAGGGGCTTGGAAGAAGAAACATTTACAAGCAAGGGTATGGGAGATGAACCATTTACAGGCTGCCTATGTACATTAGAGACATAGGTGCCAAACTAGGGATGAATTTCCTTTTCCCCATGGACAGTCCAAGTTACACTTGAATTGGGTTAGGGAGGAATTCTGCTTCACATGGATGGAGAGCCTGTTCCAAAGAAGGGGTAGTCTCTGGAATACATACATGTATCTCCAGCAGGTCCTATTTATATCACATGCAAGGTTTACGTCTTCAGAAAGGGTAATTCTGGTGCTGTTTGTTTTTTTTTAATTTGCAGGAGATCAGTCAAGATGGGGTCTGACAATGCATTGTATGCCAGGCATAGATCTCCCCTCAACAGCCTGTAGGAGACAGAATACAGGGAGGCCTTGAGGTGGTCTGCATAGGATATGTTACTCACTTCCTGTATTGTTTTAGTGAGGAACCTCTGCGGACATTCTAATTGTTGGATATGCCTGTTTAGGTCCATATCAAAGGGGACATTGTACTCAATGTTAAGTCTCATGAATGCCAGATATAGTGGAACAATGATTTCCTTGGGCCTAGATACCATACCTTTGTTTATAAGTTGGACAACATAGAATAATTTCCTCACTACTGCAGACACATGATGGTACAAAGACTAGATTACCATCTATGTGTGTCCCCAAGTCCCTGACTACTGGGTCAACTCTTAGAGGTCTGTTGTCAATAGGATAGTTACCAGGGGTTGATGACTTCTCAAAGGATGCTATTATGAATTTCTTGGCATTTAGCTTTAGTCTCTGGCTCTGACACCAGTTATTTGGCTGAATCCACCCCTCCTGGAGAACATTTGTGGTGTGTTCTACAACTGTTCTGAATTTGCAATCATCTGCAAATTTAGTCAGACAGAGGCCACAGACATTGGCCTTGACTTCAGAGAAGTAAATGCCAAAATGGAGCAGTCCCAAGATCAATCCCTGAGGGACTCTGCTTGTGACTGGTCTCTTTGTAGAGGTGGACCCCCCCCCCCAATTCTAACTTCCTGGGTCCTGTTTGTGAGCCAGCTGGCTACCCATTGGGTAACATATGGATTTATTACCTAACCTTTTGAATTTGTCAACAATGCCCAAGTTTGGTATTGTGTCAAATGCCTTGGTCAGGTTGAGGTAGGCTGTGCAAACCATTTTGTCCTCATCCATTGCTTTGGTGACCTTCTCAAAGAAGTCCACTTGGTTGATTAGGCATGACCTGCCCTTGACAAAACCAGATTGGATTGGATTCAGTGTCTGGAAGTTTCCTGTGTCATTACTGATCATTTCCATGATAATTCTTTCCTTAACTTTACATATGAGACTAGTAAGACTTATGGGTCTGTAGTTTCCATGGTATGTAGATGGCCCACCTTTGTGCAGAGGGATAACTGTTGCTGTTCTCTATTTGTGAGGCACAACACCTGTTTGTATGCTACAGTTAAATAGCAATTTCAGAGGCCTGATAGGTCATGTTTCATGCTATTTACAAGGCATCCTGGATTATTGTCTTGCCCATTGATGCAGTGTTTTTGGCCTTAGAAGGAACATTAAGAACCTGTTCCTTGTGATAGTAGTAGGAGGAGTTATATTTGAAGATATTTCCTGAGGTAAGGAAGGGGGGGCTGAGGGGGATAAAGCTGGAGCTGAATTTGTCAGCCAGTATGTTTGTTATATCTTCTTGCTCAGTATTAACAATGAGCTATGCACACAACTGTGTATTGCCTTTGAGGTTGTGGAAATAGCTAAATAATGCCTTGTTGTTGTCCTTGGTCTTGGAAGCCAAATTTGTATCAAATTTTGCTTTGGTAGAATTTATTTGTCCTCTTGAGTTGTTTGTTTAGTTTGATGACACTGCTTGTATCCTGTCCGGTACTTCACCTATTTTTTGCCATGATTTTCTTCCTTTTGTTATACAGCCTATTGATGTTGTGATTCCACCAGGGAATGTTTTTGAGTTAGTTCTGTACTTCTTCCTGGTGGCTACAGCTGCCTCTATGCAGATATTAACATGCTTGTATAAGGTTTCTGTGAACAGTTCCATGCTGGCAGCAGTGTTCTCAGTGTTTATGGGGGCTTGAAATTTTGCCAGGTTATCACTTAATAGTAGGAAGTTAACCTTAGAGTAGCTCCTGAATATTTCAGGGTTAGCTGGGATTCCAGGTTTTGTTTTTACTTCAAAGGACACCATTTTGTGATCTGACCTTATCAGAGAAGACATTGCAGTAGGGGGTGTGCAGCACTCTCCCATATTTGTGAGGACCAAATCCAGTATGGTGTTTTGACAATCTGGACCAGGGATTTTGTGTTTACAGAATCCAGGAATCTCTGTGCCTCTATGTTTGGGTTTGTATTTGATTGTCAATTAATAATGGGGTAATGAAGGTTGCCCATGAAGATGGTATTGATTTGGATGGTGAATGTTTCCAATAAGTTTAAATACATGGTATGGATTTCCTGGGTCATAATGGTGAACCTATAGCTTGCAAGGCAGTGGTATGGGATTTTGTCTATAGTGATTTGAATGTGGAGAAGTTCAAGTGCATTGTCCTGTTTGTCCAGCCTTGAAGTATACTTATTTTTGATGTAAATCAAAACACTTCCACCATTAGTCCCTGTCTGTATAGTAGCTGGTCTAAATGTGTGAAGGGCATTATAGTCTTGCACTGCTGATGTGCTCTCCACAGCTCTAAACCATATCTCAGTGACCGCACAGACGTCAGCATTTTCTAGAGTGAGGAGAGCTTGTAAGGAGAGGAGTTTCTGTTTAGATTCCTAACATTAAGCAGTAACATCTTTAGAATTTCTTGGTTTTGATTTGTTATGTCGGAAGTACTTTCAGTTTGGCATTGCTTAAAAAATTCACTATGGGGAAGGACAATGTTTTAGCCAACATTTGAAAATTGTATTTATTTTATTTATTTTACATTTGTTTACCGGGCTAGTCTAGCTGGATATATGTCCATTAACAAAATAAGGCAGACAACAGAGTTGTTAATAGAGACATTCAGAAAAATAAAAAAATAAATCAAATTGTTAAAATATCAAATAATATTTTAGAATTCAAAAGATAAAAAACAAATACAATATTCTGTTGGTTTAAAAAAAAGCTTCCTTATATAAATAAAGGTTATGCAAGGCAGTCAGTCAATATATAGAGTAAGGCTCAGAAGGGAAGAGAAAGTAGAATTAATATGAAAGAGTAATATAATAGGGATGAGAGGAAGGAAGACAAGCAAGGGGGGGGGAAGAGAGAGATGATGTAGGGTCAGGCATAGGAAGGACCATAAGGGAAAAGAAATCAGGAAGGCTAAAGGTATAGAGAGGGTGGGGAGAGGGAAGTAACAAAGCCAATGGTTTTGAAGTACACCAATATTTTTTTGTTTGAAGAGAGATAAGGATGAGATTAGAGTTAACTCTAATTGAGGCAGTGATGGGTTCAAAAAAAGGTTTACCAGAGAAGCGGGCAATGTTATTATAGCAAGTTGCTAGTTTGTTTAGGTTAGTTTTCTTAAGGTTGGTGAAGATAGAGAAGAGAGTAGATATAAGATGGGAGTGAGCAATAGTAGCTCTAGAAGATGGGGTAAGAAATTGTTTAATACAGTATAATGATCCTATTTTTCTGTTTACTGATTTGATGGTGTTGTCGATGTGTTGGTCAAAGAGAGAGTTTATCAATGGTAATTCCTAGTAATTTAGTTGTGAGTTTAGTGGAGATGAGTAGGTACCATCTAATAAACCATTTTTCTACTATGTTTAACATAGGTTGAGTTAGTGAGATTAGATCTGAAGAGGAGGATGCAGAACAAATGATAGTGAGATCATTAATATAGAGGAGAGGAGAGGATCAAGAATGGAGCCCAGAGGTTGTCTGTTACTAAGGTAAGATGTAAACCATTTGAGAGGGCAGTGGTGGTGCTATGGTGAGGTCTAAAGCCATGTTGACAGTTAGCTAAAATGTTGCTGATGAATACATTTTTCATTTATTTTTTGCTAATGGAGAGAAGAGCAATAGGTCTGAAAGTTGGAATAGTCAGTAGATTTACCTGTTTTGTGTAGGGGATTATATGTATAGAAATTGGGTAGGTAATTTCTTTGGCTGCTTTTACATGGTTTCCAGTTTAAGAATAAGAAGAAGATGGATGAGGTAGAGTAGATGGTTGTAGTGAAATTGTAGGTAGTATGGATTGGGGTTATTGGGAAGTTATTTTATTGGTGTTGTTTTGTTTAAGAAGAGATTGAATAGTTAAAAAGAGAAGAGAAAAGCATAAAAGCATTTGAAGAAGGGGGAGGGGGGTCAGCATTTAGAGGGAGGGTGTTTTAGCTGTTCCCTGGAAAAAGAGTCTATTGATGAGGACCAAAATTGTTTAGGTTTATTTAAGTTGGTTTAATTTTCTTTTATCTGTGAGAATAGCTTTCTTGGGAAATATTTCTAAGTTGAAAGTGCAGAAAAATCAGGCTGATTCTATGGGGACCTCCATTTATTCCAAATTTTATTTTAAGATGGAGAGGAAAGTAGAATTAAAGAATAAGACTGCTTCATTAAGTGGAAGTGATTATGGCTTCTATCTTATTGTCTTGGTTTTGGACAGGCTGAAAGGGTAGAGATATTAAGAATATTATAGCCTTGTGGTATAATCTCAGTATCTTTAGTGGTTGGCTTAGTGAATGTCATCTTGTAGGGTAGGATCAGTAGGCTTAGATGTAATTTTGATTCTGAGAAAGGTTGGGGGTCTTATTTTTTAAGCTGGAGCTGGAGCAGGGAGTAGATTAGGGGAAGGGGATCAGGGGAGGAAAGTATATGGTGAGGTGAAGGTATATGGCTAGAAGGAAATGTAAGGTGGAGGGGAGAGGAGGAGAAATGAAGAAGGAAGGGAAATTATGAGAACCAAGGAGGAAGGAAAAAGTATCAAAGTCAAGGTAAGGGAGGTAAGTCAAGGTAAGGGAAGATAGGTGGAGGAGGAAAAGGAGGAAGAAGGAAGAAGGAAAAGAGAGAAGTAGAATTAATTAATTAAAAAAAATAAAAATAAAATAAAAAAAAACAAATGAAAAAAGAGTAGAGAAAAAAAGGTCAGAAGGGCAGAAGCAGTGAGCAGAGCAGCAGGAGCACAGGAAAAGAGCCAAAAGAGCAGCAGGGAGGAGAGAGGTAGGTAGTGGTCTAGTCTAGAGGGAGAGGGAGGAGGAGGGTATGGGAGGAAGGAAGGGCTACTGCTGGCAAACTAGCTGGGGCAGACAAAAACTTAGTAGGGTGGACTTTTCGTGGTAGCTTGAGGTAGTGGATAGCAGCAGGGCAGTCAGCACTTTCCAAGGGTAGCAGGCAGGGAGCACCTCTTATAGGGGCAGGAGAGAGTTTCAATCCAGGCAAATTACTCAAGGTGAATCAAGGAGAGCTAGAAGAAGAGGAAAAGTGAAAGAAAAAGATAGGAAAAATGAAAAATGAAACAGAGTACAACAGTCATTCAAGGTGCAAAATAGACAGGGTATCCTGGTGGGTGTAATTAGTAGTGAAACACATAAAAATCAGATAAGCAGTCAGGTAAGGCAGCATTTTACATCAAAACATAGAGCAAACTAGGCATAGTATAAACAGAAAAACCAGGTAAAATGAGGGGAAGCCCTAAATTGTGGGAAAACCTAGAAGGGAGAGGTAAAGACCATCCCTGTCAAAGCAGCATGGTCTTTTGATAATTTCCTCTCATGCTGACACATATTGCACCCACTTAGAATGACACCAGAAACTAAGCCAATTATTAAAGTTAGTCATTTTCTTTTCATATTGTGGCATCATCCTTGGAGAAAGTAAAATGCTGCTCAATACTAGGCTCATGCCAGGCTCATACTAGTCTGGGACACATATTCTGAGAACTCTATGAACTCCATGATGTCTCTCTTCAATTGTCTAGGGAGGTCTGTCTCAGGTCATTTACACCCATGTGGACTATGACTGAATCATACTGGTACTTGTGGTCCAATGACCTGAGTGTGTACATAATGTGGCAGATCCTGGTCCCTGATAAGCAGCTTATTGTGACCTTCTCCTTAATCAACCTGGGGAGAAGGACATCTCTGTGTCTCACAATGGTGTTTCCGGTGACCAGAATGTTGGGTTGTGTGGTGGCTTGTCTTATGGGCTTAAAAGTAGAGGCCCCATGAGATGTGGCTTTATGTGTTGATGCGGATGTTGTTCTGAAAGGGTACATTTGGAGCTGCTGAGGGTATTTGCTATGTGTACTTTGTCTAGGAGGTCTCTGAGGTTTAGGATGATTACATTTAAGTGCCTCAGAATATCTGGGTCTATGTGTCTGCTTTGAACTGTGTCTAATGGGTGCAGCTTGTGAACTACAGACACCTTGATTGACATTATGTGAGAGCTTTGCCTCCAGTAACATTATATAAATACATCTCTCACATACCTTATCAGCTTGTTTGAGAATTAACTGGTTGTCAGTAAACATGAGGCAATTTCTATATTGCCTCAGGAAGCCCATATCCACCAAGCTGCTAAAGAGATAGTGAGAAATTTCATATACATGACAAAAGACCCTTTTTAGTGATTAGATGGTTAAAGTGAGAATATAAAGTAATGTCAGAAGTATCTGGTTTACAACTCTGGGGGCAGTGTTTGTCACTGCAAACTAGATGTCCTATGAGCAACTAGGTATTGGTGACATTTTAAGGGGGCTTTTACAGGAAAAATGTCAAATTGAAATGTCTGTGTCTATACAGGGCATTGCCAAACACTTGAGGGGAAACTATTAAGAAGATAGTGATGATTTGATTTATGGATGAAGTATTTAGGGAGATATTCTGACATTAGGTTAGACAGCAGCAAATCAAGCAGTACTTACGAAAAATAATGAATTCGCTTTGTCAAGAATGATGACAAGAGTGGACTTGCATGAATGGCTGCGGCCTGGCTACAACTAGTGCTCATCTCACCACAGCTTCACTCTGCTAGGATACAAGGTTCCTTTGCTTCTCTCACCAGAAGCAAAACACTAGCATCAATGCCAAAATGAGAATCAAGCTACAAGCTCTTTGGTGATCTACAGTCTTGTCCCAGATAATGCAAGGGTCTTTAGGCTTGTTGTAGTCTTTTCTTGGCAGGTACCTTGAATAGCAATCAGACCAATCAGGAATGTCAAGCATAGACACTCAATGTCTAATAGGAAACAATCAGGAATCAATGCACTCTGCTCTTTCTGTCACCCAAAGCAAAATATATGCAGACATTCCAAACTGGCACCTATGAAGCAGTTATTAGGCTTTCAGGTGATCAGCAGTCTCCAGGAAATAATGTCCCCATGCTCCTCTAACCAGGAGTAAAATAGAAGCATTAATCTCAAGATGACTTCTGACAGGTAGAATGTGAGCTTCCTAGTAATTAGTGGTCTTGGAGTAGATGTTGCAGACTTTAAAGGTAAGATGATAAAAATGGGTTAATATCCTAAAAATTGCAGTGTGCACGAAGCAGTTAGTTATGAAAGAGATGGTAACTTAAGCTTTAGCTATCTAAGTGGAGAGCCACTAATTTTAAAAGAGCAATATAGATTGGAAGGGGTGGGCACTTTGTATTTTGGCTGCCTGGAACACAGTGGGATGGCCAATAAATTTAAATAGCTGAAGGAGAGTGATTTCACCAAATAATAATTTTGTACTCACTCACAATAGCCAATGAAAGATGACAGGGAAGTAAATTTGTTGCCAAATTAACATAAGGGGCAGGCAACTAGAAAGATATTGAGTTTAAAAATATACCAACAGCAGGGTGGGAGCATACGTATCAACTATACAGATTTTCGCAGAATGTCCACATTTTTGCCTCATATATTTGGTATTCTCCTCATAAAATCTATGGTTTTCTGGCAAATCATTGAGGATTGAAGTCACTAAACTATACTAAATAATGACATACATTTGAATTTCAGACTTCATATCCTCCAGAAAATACATAATAATTCAAAACTTGCTATTTCAGCAACTTTCTAAGTTTATAGGAGCAATATGTAAAATCTGTCCCTATGTATGGGCCTTTGTCCTCCCTTTATTTCTGTCTATGTCCAGATTGCTTACATTGAGAGATTGAGCAGTATGGGAGGGAGAGTTGGGGAAAACTTTATTTATTTATTTATTTATTTTTTTTGTTGTTGACGCTAAGTCTAGCTGGACATATTTCCATTTTCAGTAGAGGCCCGAGGAGAAAAGCTCCACAGAAGTAAAAAATGTATACATACATAAAAATCAACATAGATGATAAGCCATTTAGGAAAAAGGTTAGTAAAAACAGCAAAAATTCCAAAAATCTTCAAACAAGTTAGTAGTCTAAAAAAAATACAGTACCACACACACAAGAGATTCCATACAAACATCATCAGGGAAATTAACATACTTAGAGATCAGGATGCAAAGATAATAAGTAAGGGGTAGGGAGAAGAGGTGGAGAAAGTAGGTTAAGAAAGGTGGGGATGAAAAGGAGAAGAGAAAAGATAAGAGGAGAAAAGAGTAAGAGAAGAGTAAGATGGTTTGAGATAAGAAGTAGTAGTGCAAGGGTAATCAGGTTAACTACAAGGTTAATCAGGTTTACTACAGGAGCAAAGCCAGTGGTTTTGGGAGGTGTTGTTTAATGTTTTGTTTGAAAAGAGGCAGTGAAGAAATCATTGTTATGCTAGTAGGTAACAAATTCCATTTAGTACCAACAGAATTGGTGAAGACGGCGTTACCAGCAGTATTATTAGATTTTATAGAAGTAGTCAATAGTTTACTTGAAGAGGAGAGTTAAGATTGCTATAAGGATTAAGAGTTGTGAGTACAGGAGTGTTATTAGTATTTTATGGGCCAGAATGAGTTGATGGATAGTAAGATAGTTTTGAATTTCAAACCAGGCTAGTTGTTTCAAGTTAAGACGATGATGGATTCTATAGGAGCAATGCTATTGTAGCAGCTAGCTAATTTGTTAAGGTTGTTTTTCTTGAGGTTTGTAAAGATGGGAAAGAAGAGTAGAAATAAGATGGGTTCTAGTAGCTGGTAAGAAATGGTCTAATTCGATACAAAGATCCTATTTTTCTGTTGACTAGTTTTATGGAATTGTTAATGTGTTGGTCAAAGAGAGATTATTATCAATGGAAATACCTAACAGTTTAGTAGTAGTTGAGATGACAGTATGAGGTCCTGGAAGTGGGAAGCATTTAGTAAGAGGAGATGACTGGAGAACCATGTACAGTATTAAGACATTTTGGGAGATTAGTTCTGAAGTAGAAGATGCTGAGCAGATGAGTGTAGAATCATCAGCATATTATTGAATACATGTAGCTTGAGGATTGTTGTTTGCAGATCATTAATGAAGAGGGCCAAGGATAGAGCCGAACTCCAATGGAAACAGGCAAGTAAGAGGAAATATGGTTATCCCATAGAACTGCCTGTTTTCTATTTGTGAGATAGGAATTGAACCATGTAATGGCTGAGGAATCGAAAGAGAGTGATTCAAGAGTCTTAAGTAATAAAGTGTGGTTCACCATATCAAATGCTTAGGTCAATGAAGAGGTTCTGATTAATGGTATCTAGTAGTATCTAAAACCATGTTGACAGTCTGCTATAATATTGTGGAGAGAGAGATATTGTACAAGTTGATGATGAATACATTTTTCTAGACTTTTCTTGACTCACAAGAGACACCCTATGGTCCCTTTCCTAGTTTAAATTTGCAATTAAAATGAGAATACATGTAAATCACAGTGTAAAGAAAATAAATCACAATATACAAAACAGAGGAAGGCAATGAAGCAATACAAAATATAAGAAAGGAAAAACAAACTAATCGTTCCTTCACAGCAAGCTGTGGCCAAGTCTGACTGAGTTTTTCCAGTAAAGCCTGAGCTTTTCCAAGCTTTTCTTTATACATAACTAAATAATTAAATTAATGATCATTCCTCCTTACTCTATTTACATACACATACACACACAAAGACACACACACACACACACATATATATATATATATATATATATATATATATATATAGAGAGAGAGAGAGAGAGACACACACACACACACACACACACACACACACACACACACACACACACACACACACACACACACACACACACACACACACACACAAGACACTCAAATATGCATACATATGTATACCTGGAACTCCCTACACTCCCCTGTTAATTATGTTCTCCAACTCCAAAGATCACACCACAGTAGGGAAAGGAGATATACCACAATCTCACACAGTAAAGGCCCATTCCTTTCATGTTTCCTGGCTTCATATTTAGTCGTTCACTCATGTGAGCATTTGATTAAGTCTAATGGACCAAGATATATCCATATATGTACACAAACACACACACACACACACACACACACACACACACACACACACACACACATGGTTGTAGTTTACTTGGTCAACACTCATTTGTGTGATGCAAGTGAACTGCTGTGCGTTTTGAGCAAAGAGTCAAGTATGCAAATGCTGTTATGGGTGAGGTCCAGTTGCAGAGACCAGGTGAATCATATTTGTGTGTCTACCTTATTTATTATGATGAGATCATGACTGTCCTTAATTTGCATATCTACTATGCATCAAGAAACTCGCTAAGTATGGAGAATTGCTAAGTGCCACTTAACAAATTGCATTATCTGTTCTGCACTATTTGTTTATTTGTGGATATTTTATCCTTGAGCCTCCACTGAAAATAGGTCTCAGTCCAATGGCCATTATTTTTAATTAATTTATTAGTTAATAAATTTGCAGTTTACTTTGTTTCCTGTTTCTGTTCTTATCACTTTGAAGATTAGACATACATGCAGATGTCTGCTTCTAGTGTCTACATTTTCTGATTTTTCTTTTACTTGTCTTTCTTATTTATTATAATCATCTGTGACATTGCACATTCTCTTCATGATAGTGGATAAATAGCATTTTATCTGCAAATGGAAACCATTTACTGCTACTTTGATTACTTTGTGTCTTACTTGCTTTTCTTAGTCTCAGCTCAATATAATGCCTGCTATTCTTTGTAATGCCTCACATTCACTAATTGTTTTTCTTCTCTAATAGCAGATGCTCAAGAATATAAAGACACTGAGGACCTGTGTACAATCTGATATCAGTATGTTCTAGAGTACAAAGACATTGAGGACCTGTGTATAATATAATATCAATATTAGTGCTAGGACTTAACACATTAAATGACATATCTATTTCTCAGTCTGCACCACTGCATAAGAGAAGGAAAAGAAAGTCCTTTGATACCAAACAGATTCTAGATAAACATGTACAACAATAAATATTTTATTGGCTTCAATATGTGTTATAAAGACTGATGCCCCTGCAGCATTTCTGCACAGTTCAGATCAACAGTTAATTAGATGTCATAATGTTGCAATAGCCGGGTTTAGTAATGCTGTCATATCCAGATAATTATGTCTCGTAATAAATTCCAAATGCAGATTACTGCTGGCTGAATCATGGCCATGCTACTGTTGACATATTTTCTTCTCCTACTAATCACTACATGTAAACAATTGAAATACGATTTATTTTTTTTACATAAAATAGAAACAAAAGTATTGTTAACGATTCCTATTTTGCTTTCAGTTTATGTCACTTTTCAATTGCCGTGAAACACACAATAAATTTGGACAATATTTAAGCAATTATTGCCTATAAATGACTTTCGGCTTTTGCTTTAAAATAGCTACAGACCCAGGATCAATTAGTGGTCCAGGTTCTGAACAGGCTATCTGGAGAGGATAGGAATGAGTGCTCAACAACATCTGGCTCATCATGAGGGCAAGGAGTTAGCCTGGTATTGCTGGCATCTTCTAATGACACAGGCATATAGCAGATACCTTAGGGGTGAGGATATGTCTGTGGTATTCTCAAGCTAACTGCAATTACGCAACAGCCAACCTTGGGGAGGGGACATATAGAAGAGAGTGTAAATGCCCAAAGGAAGGGAAAACAGCAGAGATGGACCTGCAAATGTGGGTATACATATCAGCAACCAATTTAAAGGGTTTGTAATACTAAAGAGAAAAAGGAATACTTGTCATGGATGAGGACTGACCAGCACTGGTGCTCAACTCAGGCCCATGAGAGAGAGAGAAAGAATAAGAGAAAATCAGTGGGCCGATAGAATAACAGGAAGAACGAGTAAATGACCGGGGGTGTCCATGGGAAAACATATAACAGGGACAGAGAAGAAAGTCCTTTGATATCAAGCTGAGTTTAAATTAATGTTTTTAAATACTAAATCAGCATATGTAGTAAGTATGCATGTATGTATATTTTCTGCTAGAAGTCTGATCCGTATTTTCTGACTACTGAACAGATGATTTTATGCAACCTGATTTCTCTTATAGAGCACTTCTACTGGTAGAACTCCATTAATATATTCACCTTTATTCATGCATGATCTGTCATCATTACGACAATGTGGTATGTGTTTTCTAGTACATATTTTGTCTATACCCAGTCTGATGCTCTCATAATGGTAAACTGTTTCTAAACAGTCACAGGTGTAGGCCTTTTTGTCATTTATGAGATCTTATGTAGTCTATAGTACCAAAGAAATATTGAAGCCATCATGATCTGACATGTTTTGTGTTTATTTTTGCAGATATGCAGCTATCATGTCCTAATCTATACCCCGTAATTAATGCATAGTTTTTTTTTTTCTTTTTGTTCTCAGGAGATTACTTATTTAAAACAAACAAAATAATTGCACATTTCAAATATACACTCATTGCTTCCAAATAAAACAAACAGCATGATTATATTTTGGAACAGCAGGGTTAAAGCAATCAAATGTAGTAACATATGAAGCTGAATATGTTGCTCTGACCTTCCTGTGGTTACCACTACCACATTATTACTTAGAACATCAGTTCTTTTTTTATTCTAATCTGCAGGGAAACACTTTTAGAATAATTTTTGCTGCCAACCTCATTACCATAAAAGGTACGAAAGTAGTCATGACAAAAACCTACAACTGAAGCATGACATACAGTAAAGCAGATGTAGGTGTCCATTATACTCTTAAAAAACAAATCCTCAGCTTTCTTTAATTGGTTCTCTGCATGCTATGTGGATGTAAGACCTGCTTATGTCATTAATTGCACACCTGCTCATTTGAACTTTATTATACCTAACACAAAGGCAAGAGCTGACACAGAGATGGCCATCAGCATGAAATAAGTAAAATGAGCTGGCTGCATGATTCTGAAAGAAGAAGGATAAATAAGTCTTGGTTTTAAAATGGAACACAGTTATTTCATTGTTGTAGCAAATGTATTTATAAACTGCAGTGCAAAATGAATTACTAAAGTTTAGATGAAAAACTTGAAATGGTGGTGCTAAGCTACCTGATCTATTGCTCACTTCAGCACAGGAAAACAAATATGTTCTGCAACTATACAGAACTTTTATGCAGTAAATACACGCACACATATATGCGTCCGTGTGTGTGCACATGTGTATATATATATATGTATATATATATATATATATATATATATATATACACACACACATATATAAATTTAATATTTCTGATGAACTGCAATGTGAAACATCTTACGAATGAAAGTGCTCATATTCTAGTTATGTCTTTAGTGATTGCTTATTAAAGCTGTTTGTCTTATTCTGAACATAGTTCTTCCATTTTCAGAAAGTATTTTTTATTTTATATATATATATATATATATATATATATATATATATATATATATATATATATATATATATATATATATATATATATATATATATATAATGCACACACATATATATATATATATATATATATATACACACACACACACACACACACACACACACACACACACACACACACACACACACACAGACAAACACACACGGTTTACGTGAAACTGGGATGGTTGAATGTATGGTTCCCAGTTTCCATAATGCTTATCTGAATATGTTAAAATTCACCTTAACGAATGTGCTAGTGTGCATTCGCTAATATGTGGTCAATTTTCTGATTGGAACTCTCACTAATGTGGGGACTGGGAAATTTATCCTTTTCCTCACTGTAGTGTAATCCATTTTAGGATCCTGGGGGGGCTGGAGCCTATTCTGGTGCTCAATCAGCACAAAGAGGGTACACCTATCCTTAATGGTGGGCTAATCCATCACAGGATGCATATGTTCACTCACACTTGCACAATATGCACATATATAAGCAATTTGAATGAATGTCAATTTGTCTATGGCATTTCCTTGAAATGTGACAGAAAAGGGCAGCATCTAGACAGAATTCTGAAACAGTGAGTTTATTAAAAGGCCTAATATAAACACTTACAGTACATGATATGGGATCCAGCTGAAAAGACCCTGGCAAAATATAGCAACAGCCTTTAAAAATATATAAAATTACTTCACTATTCAGAAGGCCACTGTCCATAGAGCAAAAGACATTTTCACTTAAGAGACAGATGTCCACTGGCATATACTGATGAAGCCAGAAGCTATGCAACACATTCAGTAAAAGCTCTTCCAGCATGAATTACTTGGTTATCTGCTGAATAACAACATTTTGCAATCATTTAGTGATAATAGTGGATAATGGATGGCACAATGGTGAGCAGTTTGCATTGTTCCCTTACAGCTAGAGGTTCTCTGGTTAGATTCTGAGCTGTGGTGCCTTCTGTGTGGAGTCTGCATGTCCTTCCTCTGTTTGTGTGGGTTTCCTCCTGGTGCTCTGGCTTCCTCCCACATTACAAAGACATGCATCTGGAGTGTTTCCTCCTGGGCCTCCGCAGAAAATTGGCTCATTCCAAGTCAGACTTTCCTGGTAAACAAATGTTAAATGTTAAATAAATAAATAGGGGGCAGGTATACAGGCAACATTTCTTGAGCATCGGTGGAATACCTTGCTTGGTGACAGTAACTCTGGTGATTTATTCCAAGCTGATAAATGCACAACCACTACTGGAAAAAAACAAAAACAATGGCAAAGGACAACAGGCCCTACTAGAAAAATCCAAAATGTTTATTAAAACATTTATTCATTCTAACTTCTTCATGTGATCTATGTAATGTGATGTAATTGATTGAGGGGAAGGTATTTAAGAGTGTGCATTATGTTTTGGCTTTCAGTCTGAAGATGTATAGATATTATTCTGTATGAAAGTGCTAACTGGATTTCATTTTAATAAACATTTTGGATTTTGGATTTTTTCTAGTAGTGCCCGTTGTCCTTTGCCATTGTTTTTTTTTATTTATCCCAAGCTGTTTGGCAGTTTCATATTGCTGAGGAGAAATTTGTGAAGGCAAGTTAGTTTCTTAAGATTGTGTTCAGCAAAACTTTTTTTTTAATGAAAGTTGGCAAAATCTGTTATTTTCAGGGCTTTTCAATAACAGTAATTGGGATATGAGTACTTTTACATAATAAAGAAACCCTTCCATTAGGAAGAAAACTGATACATCAGCAAAGTTAGATTACAAAGTTGTATGGCCTTCTGAAACATATGTTGTATTATTTAGGGGTACCGATGAATTTGTTCTGCAGAGCCTCAGCCAGCATGAGTTCATTGATGCTAATTCAGCTTCAAGTCTGTATAAGTAATTCATAAGAGATTTTCTCTACCCTTGATAACAATTATCCCATATTAAAATTAGCACAACAGAGCCTCACTGAACTAATTACTAGCCTCGCACACCGTAACAAAAATGTAAATAAACCACAGATTATGAAATAACAGATGGACATTAATGCTGCATAGATATCACCATGCAGCCTAATATTCTAAATGATGACAGGTAATGGGTTGTGTCCACAAATGACCTGTTAATGAAACATAGACATTCAAACTCATTCAAATGAATGTTTAATCACCACGTTTTTCTACATCAGATGCAAACCTCATCATCATTTTTACAAAAGGCTTCACCCTTTGCACTCTCTAAAATAATGCAACAAGTTAAATGTCACACAAACTTGAGGGCAAGTAAGAGAAAAACTGTAAGCAATCACCTGTTCAGCTGACTGTGGTCAGATTTTGGATTTCACTGAATGTAACTTATAGATATAATGCATGGCATCTACAATCTTAAACAAACATTTTGATCCTGCAGTTCACTTTCTCTTCCAAGTTAGAATGTGCCACTTCTGTCACATAAGGGTAGTAACTTTACTAAATTACCAGGAAATCAAAGACTGGTCCTAGATTTACTAAATAAAGGTGTTCACAGTACTAATACTAACACTAATGTTAATATCTAATTCTAGTACTAATACTATACTATTACTAATGAGTACGAACTACACTCTTATTAGAATGATCTGACCATGCAAATCACCTTATCTTCCAAGCTGGAATATGTCACCACTCTCCGATAAGGGAAACCTTACTACATGAGCTGGAAATCAAACACTGGTCCCAGATTTACAAAACAAAGATGTTCACAGTACTAATAGTAATACTAACACTAACTCTAATGTTGATATTAATACTAATACTAATACTAATGAATACCAACTACACTCTAATAAGAGCAATCAAACCATGCAGATCACTTTCTCTTCCATGTTGCAATATGTCACTTGTCTCTGATAAGGAAACTAACCTTACTACATGAGTTGGAAATCAAGCACTGGTCCCCAATTTACTAGACAAAGATGTTAGAAATACTACTTATAGTATTAATACTAATACCACTAATTCTAATACTAAACTAATACTAATAGTAATACTACTGCTACTACTAATACTAATATTATTACTACTACTGCTGCACTTACTATCTTATTATCCTTCTTTCCAAAGAAAGTGTTCTCACTAAGCACAAGATGACTTATAGGCAGACTATATATAGGAAGGGCTCACCAAGGAACTAAAAGCAAATCTCAGGTTAAAAGTTTAAAATCTGGCATCTATAAAAACAGCATATTACAAAATCAATATCATGACCTAAAAGAAATCTGTAGAATAGATGTAAAGCAGGAAAAGCCCTTTACAAGAGTAAGCAACCTGACAAGCCACAGACTTCTGGAGTTTAAATCAAAAGCACTTATTAATTTTAAAACTTACTGCAACTTAACTTTCATCAATGCCTAACTACAGCCATTCTCACAGTAAGTGACAAGCTGTACCAACCACCCACATTAATAAAACAGCTAGCTCCCAGCATTCAGTTTTAAGAAAGTCATCTTAGAAATTAAACATAATTACATCATCATAACAAGCCTCTCCTACTGAATTCACTCTTCATTTTATCTCCTTCCACGTTTTCTGTTTTCTTCTTTTTTATATAGCCACCATACAAACTTACACTCCTGTTCTTCTAAGCCTTTAACCCCTCCCTCCTTCTCAACCTTTGTTTTTACCTGCAACATACTTTACTTATCCTCTCTCTTTATACCCAATCAGAAGTTAGTTCACCCTTCTCCAATCATCTCATTTAACTTTGCTCTCCTCCCACCCCAGTTCCCTGATATGCACTCTTATAGTGGATGATCCCCACCCATTTTGTCCACTCAATAAACACCCCTTAAAGGAATACTATTTTTCTCCCTTATTCTCTAGCTCTTAAAGCCTGTACTACAGTTACTTTACACTAGGAGTTCCAATAACCATGTCTTACAATTTACATTCCCCTGCTGATATCAATTATCTTCCTCCAATCCTCGCACAAAAATCCACAGCAATTACTTGACTGCCACTGCCTCCATATATCAGGCTATATCAACACACATACACATAATAGCTATCATACACTATTAAACTTTCATATCACATAACATCCATGCCAGCACTCAGCTCACAAACATCAAACATATCAGAGTCACAAAACCTCAGAATCTCTAATTTTGGTTGAAAAACCCAGTTATACCCAAAAGTACACATTCCAAAAGTACTATTCAAATTCAGTTTCATTGTCTTTATATTTCTGCTAAGAGACAACACTGAGCCCAATCCAGGACCACTTAACAGTAATGCCTCAACTCAAACCAATGGACAGCATAATATTTATTACCTGCTCCTTCTTTAACATCCACAGTGTCAAGAACAAAATTGTCCAAATCAATGCCTTTACCATACAACATAATCTTGTCATTATAGGTATTACAGAAATGTGGTTGAAACCTGAAACCCCTACTCTTCACCACCTCATACCAAACTATTCATACCTACAAGATTACAGACCAGATAAAAAAACCTGTGGTAGGAGCATCAATTATCTTTAAAGACAACCTTAACCCCACAATCATTGTACAAGCTAACAGCAACTCAGAATCTGACCCTAACAAGATCCTTTTAACATTTTCAGCAAACAACCAAAAACCCCTTGTTATAGCCAGTGCATACCTACCTCCGCCAGCCTCACTACCAAAAGTCAATACCCTCTGTGATAAACTGAGGGGCTGCCAGCCCAGCTAGATATAATTTTGTAAATAATTCTATGTCATTGTAAATATTAATATGATCCACAGGTTTGTTTGACAAATGTGAGAAAACTGTGCTATGAGCTGAACTTCAGAAATGTAACCACAGTGTACCCTGCTGGAAGAAAGGTGACAAGTAAAGAATTTTACAACTGTGTGTGATCTCAAGATCGGAGACATGACGTATGCAGCTGAAAATTCTTTCTATTGTCCTAAGACAGAGATAATTACTCGGTTTCACATGTAGTGTCTTTTATTGCTGTGGCTTCCTGGTAGGTGCAGATCAAAAGGAAATGTTAAATTTTTAGTTCTGTTAGCCTGGAAACTAAATCAGAGAAGTGACAAGAATGATGTAATCTGTAATGACAGCAGTAATATGTATTATCAATTTAAGGGCTATCTCAGAAAGAAAGGATGGCATTTTGTATTTTGTTCTGAATCTGACAACAACTCACCAGCACTACCCTACAATGTTGTTTTAAAGTATTTCATCTGATTATTAACTCTCTATTATCATTGATTTGAACTAATGAGTATTGTCTTGTGTTTTTATTTATTATTAAATATATTTAAACCTTTTAACTGTGGCTGGTTTGTGTGTAGAGATATTTAAGCTATTAGAATACTTGCATGTATTTGGTGATATTGTATAAGCCACTCCTAAATAGCCTTCAAGTTTCAGTCACACTTACCAATTGGATAATAATAACATTGCACAGAAGAATTGGACACCCTTTGGTAAGGGCATTTATAGTAGCTGATAGTAGTGGTTGGTGTCAGTCGGTACTACTGTACAGATTGGGCAGAAGGGGACATAGCTATTGAACCTGTGCCAGCCTTCCCCAGGAGTGTCAATGTGTTTGTATATAAATCAAATCTCAAAGTGTATGTGTGTCAGCTACTTGGGGAGGAATGCAAAGCACTGGTTGGACCGAGAGGGTGCTGGAGGTTTTGGCTTGACCACTCGGCTAAGATCTGCACCCTATAGCTGTTCCAGTGGGGAGTCTTATTGGGGATCTGGAGAGAAAGGGAGAAACCAGCCACAGACTGACTGTGATCTCTGTGTGCTCTTTAACTGTACTTTACTGTGTGTGTGTGTGTGTGTACTTGTTATCCTCCCAATGTGGACACCCCTCACTGATGCTAGTGGTGAAGATTGAGGCTCCTTGATTACTGAGCCAGTGCACAGAGTGCTACACCCTCATCCAACAAATATATGCCAACACTCCCAAAAACTTTATCTAATCATTATTTGATCATTCAACCTTAATTACTTAGGACCAAAAGCCAATGATATGTCAGAACTCCTGGCCAGCTTAAATCTCACCCAAATCAACTCTAAAGCCACTAGGCCAAACTTTCAATCCAATAGGCACAGCTTACTAGATCTTGTAATAATAATTCTACAGTGATATAAAAACACACTATACATGCACCCTCTTTCAGTGATCACTGTTCCATAACTTTCTCAGTACATAATATGACGTTAAAATATAAACCCAAACTTCGCACCTTCAGACCCCAAACCATTCAGAATATCACTAATCTTAAAAACACTTTGCCACCCTTGATTGGTCTCACCCACCTGCCATAAATGACCCTAATGAAGCAGCTAACAACCTTACCATACTCTACTGACTTGCAAAAACAAAGTATTTCTCTTAGTATGAATGCTACCTCAACTTTATTAACATGACTATATATTTAATGAACTCAAACACCTCCTCAAATTACATGATGAAGTATGGCACAACTGGAAATATAATCATTCCACAGACTCCCAAGCCAAATATACCTCACTATGCAACTTAGCCAAGCAATCCATCTGCAGACACAAAAATAACCATTAGCAAAACAAACAATTCTCACTTTTAGCCAAACAAAATATTTTGGAGAGAAATCAACCCGCTGATGAGTTAAGAACCACAACACAACTCCAATCCTCTGAACCCCTGTGACATCATCACATGCAAACTGTCATGCACTGACTTCTTCAGTGAATTCAGCAACCTGCCACACATTAACAAAATAAATCTACCACTCCCACAGCCACCCTCAATTCCCTTTACATTTCAGTATTACACTTCAAAAAGATTAGGCCCAAAGACACTGGAACACCATTGGACAAAATACAAATAGACACGCCCCCAGGCTGAAACACAATTGTACTAAATGCAAATAGACACTCCCCCAGGCTCAGATAACCTATCCCCTTGGTTCATTCATCTTTGTAAAGACTTCATCTTGCACACTCTCACTCACATATACAACCTCTACTTAACTAATAAGATTATGCCTCAGATATGGAAAACAGCAATAGTCATTCTTTTTCCAAAACTATCCAAGCCAACTACTCCTTCAAAATTCCATCCTATTTCAATACTTCCCACTTTGAGTAAAATACTCAGAAATTATCTAGAACCAAATTACTGCTTATTTACATCAATACCATCTTCTATCCAGGAAGCAACATGAATTCTGGTCTGGATGCAACACCATAACAGCTCTCTACTCCCTCACAGATGACGTCCTATTCAATATGAAAAAAGGCAACCTGAAAGGAGCCATCTTTATTGATGTCACAAAAGCCTTCGATCTAACTGGCCATAACTTACCATTTGACAAATTAAATGAAATAGGCATTAGTGGTTATGCAAAACCTTGTTTGTAGACTTCCTCACCAATAGATCCTCCAAGGTGAAAGTAGGCACTGACACCCATGAAACAGCTTCTCTTATGAAAGGAGTCCTCCAGACTTTAGCCCCTGTGCTCTTTTCCATATTTATCAACACACTTCTGTCTGATCATCCTTGGATACCTCCAGTTCTTTATGCAGATGACATGGTCAACTACAGGTCAAACAAATTCTATTATGTTATACAAACTCAGCTCCAAGATGACCTCCAACCCCTCAACCAGTGGCCAAAAGGCCAGAAACCTATACTCAATCGCTCAAAAGCAAAAGCAATTCTGTTTGTAACCAACTAAAAATAGCCAAAGCACCCAGCTTCCTTATTATTAAAGATGTTAACAATACCACTATAGAAACTACCACATCCTTCAAATACCTTGGCATTTGGCTAGAGCAATCTCCTAACGTTCAATTACACATTCAAAACATATACAAAAACTTTAAGACACTACTGTTCTGGGTAAACAGGCTTTTGTCTCTTCTGTCCAAGCAAAGGCATACTCTTATCTCAGTCGAAATATGGACTATCCATTATAGCTGCAGCATCAAAAAAATGCCACCCCTTTATGAACCACTTTCAATAAAATCTTCTGGTTTATTATTACCACCCCCAATAATGAACACCACTGTGTAACTCTCACCAAAGCTAAATGGTTGCAGTACATTTGAGAGCCAACCTTCTACTAAGATCACTAATTCAAAAAACCCTTTTTTCCTGAGACATCAACCCCTCTCACTCATAAACATTTCACCAAAACTCCCCACATATAATCTTAGGGGGATCTCTCAGTCTCAGCCCACTGTACTAACCCCAACAAGTAAACTCTATTGCACTGACCATGCATTCTCCATCTTAACACCTGAACTATGGGATTCCATCCCTGTCTCAGTTTGAGACACCCAAAAGTACTCTGACTTCAGACAACAGCTCAAGGGACACCTCTTCACCCAAGCAAAGTTGTAGCTGCTCTCATACAAGTCACATTACACGTACCCTGAAGGTCACTCATGCACCTCTTTATCCCTATTTCACCCTTCCTTATCTCATCTTGTAATCATCTTTAGTTACTTCCTCTCATTCATCCTACTTCCCTGTTCTCTCTGCATGCCTCTTACACCTTTTCTCTACCTTCTACCCATGATATCATTTCTTGTGACTATTCTCACTTGCCTCTTCTAATGATTTCATACCTATCCTTGTAATAATATGCTGCTGTCCTTGTAGCATAAGCCATCTCAATCATTATGGCTTCATCTTATGCATAAAGCTTTGCTAAGCATATTTCAATTTTTCCATACATGTTATGACATTTTTAACTACTTCTTGAACTAAATGCTGTAGCAATTCCTCCAGTGGTAAAAATGTATATATATATATATATATATATATATATATATATATATATATATATATATATATATATATATATATATATATATATATATATATATATATATATATATATATATATATATATATATATATATATATATATACACACACACACACACACACACACACACACACACACACACATATATATATATATATATATATATATATATACATACATATATATATATATATATATATATATATATATATGGGTCCCCTTCTAATGGTCAAAATGTCAACATTCATATGGCCCAGACCATATGATCGACATCTGAAATGATGACCATAGGGAACCGGCATCATGCTACAGTGTGGAATGGAAAGATTACTTCTGTACTGTAGTGTGATCTTGGAGTTGGTATATTTAAGTTACAGGGAGTGTGGGGATGGAGCCCCCATGGGGGTGCAGGGGGGCTAAGCCCCCCATGCTAGCAGCATTAAGGTAAGTTTGTGTTTGTATTTTGTGTTTTACTTGTATGGTCGAGATTTCAAATGTCGATCATATGGTCTCGGCCATATGAAAGCTGACATTTTGAAATTTCGGCCATATCAAGTAGACCCATATATATATATATATATATATATATATATATATATATATATATATATATATAGATATATATATATATATATATATACATAAATAAGAAATATATATATATATATATATATATATATATATATATATATATAGATATATATATATATATATAAATAAGAAATATATATATATATATACATATATATATATATATATATATATATATATATATTATATTATTATATATATATATATATATATATATATATATTATATATATATATATATATATATATATATATATACACACACACACACACACACACACACACACACACACACACACATATATATTTATATATATATATATATATATATATATATATATATATTTATATCTATATTCATCTGGGTTGTGCCTGAAAATGGTCAATTGAGATCAGTGCATGGCCCTGTAAAACAAATATAAATAAATAACTAAAAGATAAATAAGCAAACAAATACATAAGTAAGGTAAACACCTGGAGTTCTGCATGCACTTCCCATGTGTCGATTAATAAACACATCACTCTTAAAACTATTTTCTTATGCACCTTCTTCTTCCTCATTGTTCTTTTATGCATCTTTTCCCCACTGTCTTTTCTTAGTACTGGTAAAGTATAGATTGAATGCTATTCTGTAACTTGTTCTTATAGGTTGTTTTGCTGGAAATTTATTTTACTTTGGTCTCTCTTTTTCATCAAAAACCTTTCATTTTCTTTGTTCACAGCCAGGCATCTGCAATGACAGCAGGCATTCTGAGCATATAACAAACTCACTTATTTTGAACATCTGTTGAGAGAATTATGAATAAGCAGAAAATCACATTTTCAGTTCATTAAAGCTTTTTCTTAACTGTGACTTGCATTTCGATCATAATTTAGTGATACATTTTAGGTGATTTATATATATTTAAAAGGCTTTAGCCAGAAACTCATCTTTAATATTAAAGCATTACCTTTTATTGCAGACTGAGCTGGGAATTGATGCTTTTTATAGCACTGTTCTACCAAAAGTGCTCTTATAAGTTTTCTTTTTTATTTTGATATATGTATTTTTCAAAATTATTCCCTCAGAAAGTATAAACACTGGTTCTGCAATGAACTTTCATCTATGCAGTAGTATACCTATGGTGGGGTGAGAAGGGCAACTGCCTCGAGTGCAAGCAGTTGAGGGGGAGCGATCAAGCCGCTTCTGACCACTCTTTAATGTAATACTGGCTTTTAAAAGAGTGCTGTAGCTCATTGTGTGTGATCAAACTATAGCAACTGCTTGCTACATTGTAGCAGTCTACTACAGTTTTAAAGTAAAAAAAAATAGTTTTAACTAAAATCTGATCATTGTTGTACTCTGTGCAGGCAAGGTTTAACTGTAGCACCTGTTTGCTATATTTGTACATGGAGTTTGCTAAAGTTTAAAAAGAAATATATTTTTAAACTAAAACCTGAGCCCTGTAGTGCTTCATGCAGGCACGGTATAAACTGTAGCAGCTGTTTGCTACATTTGTAGCAAACAGTTTGCGATAGTTTATAAAGAAATGTTTTCTTTTTTAAACTGAAATATGAGCACTGAAGAGCAATATGTATGCAGGTATAAAGTGTAGCAACTGTTTGTTACAGTTTAACAGAGGAAATGCTTTTTTAAATAAAATCTGTTAAAAGGATGGTTGGGGGCAGTCACAGAAATATAACCTGAATGGTTGGGGATCTAGGGATGGAAGGCATGTCATGCAATTGGCCATCTGGTTGGTGTGCCGATAGCTGTCCTTAATACGCAGGTGCCTAGGGCAGCGCTCTAGCAGGAGCACTTTTCCAGTAATCTGGATGGTGTAGGTAGACCAGGATGGGGGCTTTTGGTGGTGTTGGGGGGTACTGGGAAGACCTTTTGCCTAGGGCACCAGTTGACCAAAGGCCGATCTTGGGTGTGCCAGTAGAAGAAACACCCTTTTTTGCTGGGATGGGGAGGGTATATAGATCTATCTGTTGTAAGCTGATCGCCTATGGCTTATTACAGTGAAGTACTTTTTTTCCTTGCTTTTCTTCACTTGAAGAAATGAAGAGGTTAGGTGTTGGTTCATAGTGCTAGCACAGGGCGCTAATTTTTCCAGCTATACATCTGCATTCATCCAGCATTTTTTACATTCTCATTTTATCCAAAAAGCTGCTTTTAAACTCACCAATTACTTATTTTCTGCTTAATACATTCTTTATAATTTATCACAACAATTTTTTTTTAATTTTGATATTGTGGCTTTATTATTAAAGGCCTTTTTAAGCTGTTCACTACGTCTCTACACCTTTCCCATGCACCTTACTAGTTCATGCAGATTTATTTTGAGTCACTCATATTGCTGTTAGCATATTTCAACTTCACCTTATTTTGTTGATTTGGATGCTGGGTATTTTAGTTTCTAGTATAAAATTACAGCTTTCCATTGTTTTTCTCCTACTGGAAGGATAATTCTGAAAATCTTCAATTATAAACAAATTCTGTCTTTGCAGCCATGTTAAATTTCAAACCAGATTACTGTCTACATTTGAAGTCATAGTTAAGCTTTTATTATAATAGTGTTTTGGTGTAAGTTTTTCAGACATACTCTGACTTAAAATTACAGCACTGACTAAGCAGTTGGGTATTTTACTACTGGGTGTTGTGTGTGTGTGTGTGTGTGTGTGTGTGTGTGTGTGTGTGTGTGTGTGTGTGTGTGTGTGTGTGTGTGTGTGTGTGTGTGTGTGTTGTATAGCAACCTATCTATGCATTTGCTGGCTCATTTAATTAAGTTTCAACACATTCTAATTGCCATTATTATATTTCAGTCTTAGCTAATTTTTTTTTACTAGAGTCTGAATATTGTACTTCTTTGTATAAATCTACAGCTTGTCATTACTCTTCAATGAGTATACAGGGCAATGTTGAAAGCCACTCTGTCTTTGAATAATGATCAATTTCAAGCTAGAGCTACTTTACTGTTTGTTCTTTGTCATCCCCTCCTACCTGCTTGTACTTGCAATTTTGCTTCATGCCACCTAACTGCTGTGTGTTTATTTCACCATTAGCTCATTTTGCAGACCTGGATTCTAGCTGTTGCACTTTCTGGCATAGGGCTATAGCTTTTATGTCTTTCTCACTATACAGGACCATGCCGAAAGCCTGCTTTTATAAGACAATTCAGTCTTGAGTACTGGTAACATGTTCAAACCATATTAAAGTCCAAATGTCTGCTTTAGTTAAGGTTCCATTACCATAATGTTTAATTGCTTTATTACTCTGTAGGCATAGTATGGGATAAAAGTGAAACCCTAACAAGATAAGCAGATGTATTATTTTATTTTAATTTCTATTGCATGAGAAAATAGAGTTGTTTCTAATTAACAGTTTTGTTATAAGTTAGCACTCATCCATACTTCTTATATTTCAGTCTATCAGACTTCTGTATATATATATATATATATATATATATATATATATATATATATATATATATATATATATATACTGATTCACTTCAGAAGCTCGAAATACTGAAATCTCGAATTTCAGTATCTCGAGCCTTAAGAAGTCGAATCCACAGAACAACGAAGGTTCAGAAGCGTGAATTTCAAAACCTCGAATACCGGAGGTTTTGAATTTCGCACTTCTGAACTTCTGCTGTGGTTATGTATTCAGGTAAGAGTGTGTGTGTGTTAAGGGTTTTGGGTAGGGGCTGTTGTGTGTGTCAGTGTGTTTTGTTGCTGTGATGTGTGTGCGTGAGGAGAATGTAACTTGTGTGGTGGTGTTTTGTGTGTGTTTGTATGTAGTGCAACCTCGGAGTGAGAATAATTAAGTAGGGGTGTGTGTGGGGACATAGCCCCCCCCAAATGGGAGGTGCAGGGGGGCTTGCTTTCATGTAGTAGAGAGATTGTGTCTGTTTGTGTGGAGAAGGGTGTGTGTGTGTGTACAGTACTACAGCGAAATTCAAAACCTCTGGTATTTGAGGTTTTGAATTTCATGGTTTTCAGTTTTCACTGTTGTGTGGATTCGACTTCTTGGGGCTCGAGATACTGAAATTCGAGATTTCAGTATTTCAAGCTTCTGAAGTAAATCCATATATATATATATATATATATATATATATATATATATATATATATATATATATATATATATATATATATATATATATCTTAAGCATGTTCATATTTTTCAACACATTTTAAGATCTATTTTATTATTCCCCATTGTGTGATTTTAAAGTAGCCTGACATTTTTGTTTAATTTATCTTTTGCATCATTTAAACAACATGGTATATACTGCATTACTAAGTATGCAAATGACCACAAAACATGCATCACCCTAAGCTCAGATACAGCCCCGATGCAGATATTGCCACTTTAAACAACTATGTGCCGGATGTTACATTTTGAACAAATAGACTAGAATTGAATGTTGGTGCAGATTAATGCAAACTATTTTCCAAACAGGTTATTCTGAATAGTGCAATCTTACAGAAAGTTAAACAATGTAGAGATCTAGGAATTACAATCACTTTCAGTTTTTTTATTTAATGATTATATCATAGATCTTAAAAATAAAGCAATGATGAAAGCAGGAATGTTATTTAAAAGTATTGCCTCATATTATCTGATATCTTGGTAGAATTACACAACACTTTTATGAGACAAATTCTGGAATACAGTTCTAGTTTCTGTATGCACATATATGTTCTCAGGCTCAGATTAGAAACTTAGAGACAGTTATGTATTAAGCTTACACCTGGCATTATATATCTGAAATATCATTAGTGACTGGAACAGCTTAGCCTTTCATTTCAGTATTTCAGAAATACTTGATGTATGCATCTAAACCTCTTCTGCAACATCACAGAATGGTTTGGAGGGACAGGTATATCTTGCAGAAGATACGGCTATTGAGCAACAGACTCCCCATCCACATAAAACAAAGTTCATCCCTGTCCATTTTTAAGCACAATTTAGATCTTTGAAAGGGATTCAGACAATTTACCACAAGACTGCCTCCTGTACTACTAATGGATAGAGGCAGCTCCAAAATGCTTTACCCCATGCATGAGTTCCCTCAAATTATCTGTGGTATGATCCCAGTTATTCTCATTAAGGGTAATATATAATTGTTGACCATGAGATAGGTAAGGCCAATCTATACCCAAATGGGATAGGTTATTTCAAGCAAAAAATGGAATATGGCTGGGCTTAAATTGGCCCACAAGAGTAGCTCGTACTTAGTGCTGAAACTGTTTGCTATTCAGTACAGGTATATGTGAGGCAAGTGTGTATTAGCTTACAAGATTTATAACGATAAAGCACTGAGTACTTGTTTTGACTTACATGTACATACTAATTCTAATAGATAAAATAACAGATACATCCATAATAATATTTATTAAAAGCTAATAAACAAAACACAAGCTTTCAAGTAGAACATGATTTTATTAAGCATTTATTAGAGAAATTCCAAAATTGTAGGAAGTTTTTAGGAACAAAATACATTTGAAGTGACAGATATGTTATAAGAGAGTTTATTATGATGCAAATATGAGTAATGTTGGAACTTATCCAGGTTTAGACTGTAGTTATTGTCAAAGGATTATGTAAATAAGTAAGTTTCAGCATCCTGTTACAAAAAAATATTTACAGATGTAACTTTTATGCTAAGTGTGGAACTTCAAATGTAATATATATGCACAGGATGTGGAATGTACATCTTTTTAGATGATACAACTATTATATATATATATATATATATATATATATATATATATATATATATATATATATATATTTTTTTTTTTTTTTTTTAGATGATACAACTATCATCAGGCGTATCAGGAATGGCGATGAGTCTGCATACAGACAGGAGGTTGAGCAGCTGGCCCTTCGGTGTAGTCAGAATAACCTGGAACTGAACACTCTTAAAATTGTGGAGATGATAATGGACTTTAGGAGTGGTACTACAATATTATCCCCCCTCTTTATATTTAATACTGCTGTGTCAGTTGTGAAATCCTTCAAGTTTTTGGGGTCTATAATCTCCCTGGACTTGAAGTGGGAGACTAGTGTAGGGAACACCATAAAAAAGGCACAACATCAAATGTACTCTCTGCGACAGCTGAGGAAGTTCAACCTCCCACAGAAACTGTTGATTCAGTTCTATACAGCAGTCATTGAGACTCTTCTCAGCTCATCCATAACAGTGTGGTTTGGATCTCTGTCTAATCATGACAAAAACAGGTTACAATGAATAGTCAGGTCTGCTGAAAATATCACCGGTGCTAGTTTGCCCTCCTTACAGAACTTGTACTATTCCAGACTCATGAAAAGGGCAGGAAAAATCATCACTGACCCTTCACATCCAGGCCACCATCTTTTTGAACTATTATCATCAGCCAGGCGCTATACACTATAAACCAAAAATAGCAGATATAAGAACAGTTTTTTTCCACAGGCCATCAAGTTCATAAATGGTTAACTCAGCTTATTAGGTTGGGTTATTCTTTTTCCCAAGCCTCCGAGGATTCTGCAGTATTGTTTACATATTGTTTATACTTGTTTCTTTCAAAGTTTATTTCAGTATTTCTTGCACTGAGTTGCACTTTGCACCTTGTATGTATATGTATATTTACATTTTGTCTTGTTCTTAGTAGTTGTATGTATGTCATTTGTCTTGTTCTTAATAGTTGTATGTATGTCATTTATATAAGTCATACTTGGATAGTCACTGAAACCAGAGTCAGATTCCTTCTATGCATGCATACTTGGCCAATAAATGTGATTTTGATTCTGATTCTGATTTTTATGCTGGAAAAATGAATCGCTAGTTAAGAGACAGAATTGTGCAACATATGTTTGATATTAAAAGAACTAATCTTAATAATACTCTGCAAAGCATGTATTTCAGGCAAAAAACATTTTTTTAAGTTTTTGTAATATGTAGTATGAAGTCAGGAATGAGGAAAGGTGATATTTTGAATGACTGAGGTTAAGGAGTATCAGTGGATAAGTAGGTTAAGATTTATATATCCACCAGGTTTAAATGAAACTTGTTCTTCAAAACCCATTCTTTGGAATAGGTGCTCTCTCTCTCTCTCTCTCTCTCTATATATATATATATATATATATATATATATATATATATATATATGTGTGTGTGTGTGTGTGTGTGTGTGTGTGTGTGTGTGTGTGTGTGTATGCAGTCGTCTACATCACTAATGAGATATATCTGTAATTGGTAAATTATCATTAGGATGATATAAATAGAATTGAGTTTCTGCATTTTATGTAATACTACATAAAGTGTGCTGTATATGAAAGCTTGTGTTTTGTTACTATTTTTTAATAAATATCATTGTGGATTTATCTGTTATATTTATTAGCATTTATATTGAACAGTGAAATTATAACCTCAGAAGGACTAATAATTCTAAGAGACACATAGTCATATGAACATGACATTTATATTGGAACTGAAAATGAATAAAACATATAGACATAGACTCTGTATCACTCACGTTATTCCATGTCTCTGGAGAAAAGTATTCTATCCTATAAAGGCATCTGGAAGTATAACTCAGTACACAAATGGGTTGGTAAGCAAGTTTACAACACTGATTTGTGGGTGTTGGTGTTCCTTGATGGTGAAATGGCACAGACACTGGATCATTAACCTATGAAGCAATGAAAGGGGAACTGTACTATTTCAATGTTCAGTGTATCGGATGACTGTAATATTGATCATCTCTTAACTAGCCCTTTCCTCTTTTTACCCTGGGATTAAATAAACTCTGTGTACGTTCATGCAAAGTCTACATGGAGTTTACATGTGTTCACAGTGATGCACAGTGAGCAGTGTTCATTGCATATTCATGCCACGCACCACATTTAAATGTAATTAAGTGAGGTTTGTGGCTAGCAACAGTGTTGTCGGGCAGGAAACTGTTTAAGCAAACACGCACAGGAATCATGTTTATCATTGCATATTCATGCCGCGCACCACATTTAAATGTAATTAAGTGAGGTTTGTGGCTAGCAACAGTGTTGCTGGGCAAGAAACTGTGTAAGCAAACATGCATAGGAATCCTGTTTAAGTCAGAGCACTGATTGCATGATCATAGGTTCATAGGTTCATAGGATGATACTAGGCTATTGGCCTGGAGGCCCTTTTAAGCTTAGCCAAGAATTTCGCCCATGTTCCCTCAAAGTCAGCACCTGTTTCCCCTGTCCAGCAGGGACACAGGTGTGATCCCAGGGATATATTTTCTGTTTCCCATCCAGTCATCCAGGTTCCTCCTAAAAAGGGCTAGAGAGGTACTCTGCTTGACATCAAGAGGGAGTCTATTCCACATATCGGGGAGTCTTTGGGACACAAATCTATCCCACCAGCAAGTTTTATTAATGTCACAGACCAGGTTAAAGCCTTGCATGCAGGTTGCATAAGTGTAGTTTGTCTTATGGATTTGCAGCAACTCCATCAAGGCTGGGTTTGAAATGGCCTTGTATGCCAGACACAGGTCACCTTTGAGCAGCCTGTATAAGACTGAGTAGAGGGACAGGACTTTTAGCCTATCTGTATAATGTAGGTATTTGAAACCCTGGATTTTCCTGGTCAGGAACCTCTGTGGTCTCTCCAACTGTTGCATCTGCTTGGCAAGGTACATGCGAAAGGGGCCATTGTACTCGATAATGGGTCTGATAAGGGAGGAGTACAGGGATGCTATGACCTCTTTGTTACTAGATGAAATACCCTTATTTATGAGGTGAGCCATGTAGAAAGCCTTCCATACAATGGAGGTAATGCGGTGGTCAAAAGTCAGGTTGCTATCAACCTAGGTGCCCAAGGCCCTCACGACTGACTGCATGCTTAGTACATTGTTATTAATGTGATAATTAATGGGGATGACATTTTCCCCAAAGGGGATAATGATACATTTCTTGGCATTCAATTTGAGGCCATTATTCTGGCACTAGTCATTAGTTTGGGTAAGGCCCTCTTGAAGGATGTTCACATCACTAGGGGAATTTAAGACAGCATTCAGCTTGCATTCATCAGCAAACTTAGTCAGCCACAGACCACTGGTTTTGGCTTGTACCTCAGAGAAGTACATCCCAAACAGTAGAGGCCCCAAGACTGATCCTTGGGGTACACCAAGTTACTTCGACATCTGGATGAAGGCATTGATAATGACCCATTTAAAATTCATTAAAGTGAACAGTTCCTGTCTGGACACTTCATTTAATACACAATATACATGTTAAACAATATAATTGGTTCTGTATCAGTCAAATGGCACAGAAGGGCAGCCTGATAAAAACAATCATGTAGTGCTAAAGGAAGTATGGAAAACATACCTCTCTGTTGTAATTCATTCTTATTCTATGCTGTTTCATAAGGGAATTTTTTTTTATTATTAGCCACTTTATTTCAACATAAGGTGGTAAGGCTTCAGAGAAAATCTGGATACAATGAATGCTCAGTACATAAAGGATTTTTCAGGTCATTTGACACAGACCTTCATAGGAATTAAAATATCTGGATGATTTAGTGACAAAACTGAACTAAAAGTTATGTCCTGATAACATGAAGAGTGGGGGTTCAACTAGTCTTCTCCATTTTGAATATCATTCCATTAGAAAATGTTCACATTATCTTCTCAAAGAAAATGTGTTCTTACCTGTGCAGTACTGGAAATTTTATTTTAAAGAAGTGGCATGTGATAATACATTCTACGGCTGCCAGATGGGTTTTGATCCATCATTTTGTCATTAAACTAACTCACTGAGTTTTTGCTCATCAACTTCCAGCTGCCAGATCTCATGTTTTTTGTCAAGCCCCTTGAAATAAGTGAAGAGACTACATGGTAACTAGGAAGATATGCAAGTTTAATTTAAATGTAAAGATGAGAACCTCTTCCACTATGTTCATCATAAGGTTTAGTGTTACAAAAAGTCACAATGTGACTGGGGTAAAAGCTTGAGGTAGATGTCAATTCTGCAGCTGGATCATTTCTACAAGTCAGACTTCCCTGATGATACATGGTTGCAACCTGTTATCATGGATATTATAAGACACCTGCCTATGACAGGAGAGCAGCTCAATTCTTTATCACTATTGCAATAAACAGTCAGTCCACTAATTCTGAAAATAGACAAAAGCAAGCACTAAACCAATCAAACAAAATATGGCAAAAGCTTTATTTCTGGGTTATATTCCAGTGTTTCTTTGTTGCAAATATGCATAATTCACAAAGATTTCCATAAACCATGATCTCACAATAATTTGATGACTATATGGTTTATTCAGACTTTGCAGTATTTTGGTGATGTTTAAAATGTTATACTTTGAAATTTGATACTGTTTTATGCTCATTTTCCTCAATATCTCAACAGATACACTCATTAACAAGTACTTTTGCGGGTACCACATATCTGCAAAATTACTGCTATTTTTTTTCTAGGATGTCGACACTGAAAGCATTTTTCTGATGCTATCTAATTCCCATGAGAATTTTTTCTTGCATAAAGGAAACAATTTTGAAAGTCCTTCTGCCTATCTCTGTACCTCTGATACTTTGGAAGTCAAGCTTTCTGACAGTTCCAACTGAAGAGTAAGGGTGATTTAACACATGCTTTTCAAGACTGGCTGGGTGTGCCAAGGTAATAGTTCTCACATTTCCATGACTTCGTCTGATACCATACATTGCAATACAAGGTAAAACATAGAACACTAGATTTGGAAATGATAAATGGAAATATAATATGGATGTGCTGCACCATTGTGAGGTAGTCTGTTAGAGCAGAATTGACAAAGAAAACTGGAGATGCCAGGGCCATGGATGGCAATTACTGATGTCATCTGGTGGACCAAAATCAATAAGGCACAGAAAACACATTCAAGTTCTGTGCAGATGACATAAAGCTAAAGGGCTGAGTAGTAGATGGAGGTGACATTATTAAGAAAGACATGAGGAAGTTATTTGATTGTGCCAAAAAAAGGGCAGCTAACATTCAATGTTAAGAAATGCATGTCATTGCACTTAGAGAAAATAACAGAGATTGCATATGAATGGGAAGGTGTTGGAATTTAACATCATACTTCAGGAAAACAGATACTTCTAACTGCAGCAGTGAACTGCCAAGAATAAAGCAGCCAAGGCTCTCATGATGTTGGAATACATCCCCATAGGCAAAGTCAAAGAAATAATTCTCTCCTTTTATCTGTCACTGGCAAGGCTACTCTTGGGATATTGTGCTCACATTTATATATAGTATAGGGAAGGGTAAGCAACGATGCTGGAAAATTGTGTTGCTGTATGGAGGTAAAGTACCATAATGGTAAAGGATATGTAAAAGATGTTATAGGAGAGGTCAGAGATGCAGGATTATTTTTTTTCTCCCTGGAGGCTAGAAGTGAAAACAGCATAAGATGTGGGTCTCCAATGTTACTTTATGGCACAGAAGAGGAAGCAATCAATGAATTAAACACTTTTAACCTTAGTAGGGAAAGGATAGGGCAGACTTATGTGCTAAAACATAAATGTAAAACATACTGTGAGTTTAAGAAGTCATTACCACACATAACACATTTATTGTTTGACTAGAAATCATGTTATCCAGCAGTCACTTGATCATTATGTGACCGGTCTTAAACACAGAGTGCAAAACTATGACTTTGGTAACTTAAACAAATCCTTAATAAGAGCAAGATTTAGAAATGATAAGGCAATGAAATATGATACTGATATAGTTATTGATATCTGTTAAATAAGTGAACTTTTTAATATAGAGCTTAAAGCATGTCTGAAGAGTTAGAATTATGTACATTTTTGCTAGCTTATTTTTGTCCTCATATCTGCAAATGACCAATTTTCTACTGCTTTAAGCGCATTCATTATTTTATGCTTAGCATATCCATTGTGGCAGTAAGAGCTACCCAGAAGGACCATCATTCAGACTACCCCAAGGTTTGTTTGCACCCTGGCTGCCATGCTACCAATGAAGGCATAGCTGATACGTTCTAATCGCTTCCTCAGGTCTCAACAGATAATAGTTTTCATAGCTCTCAATCTCTTAGCACAAGACATCTGGACAAAGGCCAACATAACGGGAGGACAGTGATTCAGAAATAGGGACAGATTTGACTTATTTGGTCTTTAGAAATGCGCTAGAATAACAAGGGGTTTGTGTGAAGATACATTTTCTGAAGGATTTGAAGTCTGAAACTCAAATGTATGTAATTATTGAGTCACATCAGTCCTGCCATCATCCCAATGATATGGCAGAAAGCCACAAAATTGATAAGGAACACACCAAAAGATATATAAGGTGAAAGCCGGACATTCTGTGAAAATTTGGATAGTTGATAGGTATGATAGTTTGACACAAACACAGTACAGGGCCATGTATACAGTGCAGAGTATTGTGAAATCCCATTCCTGGCATTCTGTAAGGAAGTTGTGTAAATAATCTGTAAGGATACATGGACTGTCATGTAAAACAAGCACTCAGGGGAAGTGTATGCATTGAATAGGGCCACACAGATGAATTGCAGGAATGAACACTGGGAAAGAGGACAGGTGAAACAACCTAATGTGCAGCAGATGAGGGCATGTCAATGGAAGACAGTTGTAGCAGCAACACCAATCACATATCGGTATAGTACAAAAAGGACAGCACAGTGAAAATGTGCATAATGTGATTGTCACGCAAGGTGTCATAACAATGGGGAAGATGTCTGTGTGAGATAAGCATCCTTACATGAACAATGCAGAGGACATCTATCAGGGATGTTACATACAATTGGAGTAGGGTGCATATTGTGAAGCTGTGCAAACTGATTTACATGAATATGAGTGCAATCTCAGCAGAGATCTCCAGCAAGTAGGACACAGGTCAATATCAGAATAATACCACAAGTAATCCAATGTCTCTGACATAACATATGTGATTTAGAGTGATCAGAGATGATTCTGCACAAACACACTTGTACAAGTATTATGACATGTCCACACTCTATGAGGGTAATCATACATACTGTTCTGCCATCATAACATCTAAAAAACTAAAAATCACTGACTGCTCAGAGAGGAGAACACAATAAAAGTATATTTTTAGCACAGTTAATCCTTTATTATTCACTATTCGTCCATAGACTTAATCAGAAACACTTAAAAAGACAAACTTTTCATTTTTATATACAGATAAAATTCAAATCACCCATTTGGCTGGCGGTGTTAGGAGGGACACTTCTATATCTGTATGCGACAGTATGATCAATACAGGCTAGTTGACTGATGTGCATGGCATATATATATATATATATATATAGCACAATCCACACTATTATGAATGTTACCCATGCCATTAATGTTGTCAAACAACTATACATGTATTGTGTGCATCACTGGAAAAGGTAGCACATGTGCTTCTGGTGTTAACAACTTGATGGGGGTTCCACACCATCAGACAGTACTGTTTATGCCACAAGAAGAATAACTAGCTATGGTCAATAGGATGTGTGACAGCTCACTGTGACAAAGGTGGTACATTTCAGGTGCACATTACTGGAAGATGTGTAGGGAGGTACATGAAGAAGAGTGCATTGTACTCAGTTATTGGTGTGCTGAAGGCTGTGAACTATGGAGGAGGTATTAAGACCTCTGATATGGATGTTCTTCACATACTCAGTAGTTGTGCTACATATAAGGGAGTAGTCAGCACTGTGACCACATGCTGATAGACATTCCACTTACCATCTACCCCAGGACACAAGACACATACCTACTGGTCTGATTATAAGGTGTGATTTCTACATTATACTTGGGTTGTGTGTTTGTTTCCCTGCTGTAACATACCCCCCAAGTTTTTGTGTCATTGCAGGTGTTGTCATGGATGTGGCAGCAATCTTTGGTGAGTGCTGATACTGTCTGTATTATACTGATATCACAGTTGGAGTTACTGATTGCCCACAATCTGTAGTCCTTTAGACAGCTGTTTGGACACAGGATGTGTTTGTCATCTGTGATATCCGTCACTTAAATAATGGATAGGAAAGGGCCCAGCAGACAGCCCTGATGTATGGACCTGATCACTGGACTTGAGATATAGGTCACTTCACACATGTCAACATATTTAGATGCCTCATATGTGATGCAACCATCTACCCACTTGGTGATATATGTGTATATGGCCACATTTGACAGTGTTGTGTGAATATCTCAGTGTGTATTTCTGTCAAATGCCTTGCATGTGTCAGATTCAAAAGGTTAATAGTGTTGTCATCATACATGCCCTCAATGACCTTTTTAAGGACATCTAACATATGTAACAGACATGATGTACCATTAAAACTAACATAGCTCTGTTGCACACAGTCAAGATATCAATAATGCCCATTTAGAAAAGGTCCATAATGGCATGTTGGTCTGCCTCAGAGAAGAGGAGAGTCAGGATGTGTCCATACATGTATGCACCTCAGCTGAAGTCTTACTTGCAGTGTCTCAGACAACACTTTATAGCTAATGACATCAGCAGTGTCTCGTGAGCAGAACATGACAATAACAGTGTCCCAAATGCTGGTGTAAAAGGCTCTCTGTAGTGTCAAGAAAAAGCACACACACACACACACACACACACACACACACACACACACACACACACACACACACACACACACACACACACACATACACACCAATTGACTGCAGTGAGAATAGAACTCCTACCAAAGTACACAGACTACAGAACTCTGTATTTAAGGCATGCACCACAGCTCAAATCTGACTTGGAGTGAACACTTTATAGCTGATGACATCAGCAGTGTCGGGGGCGCAGAACATGACAATAACAGTGTCCCATAGGCTGGTGTAAAAGGTTCTCTCTAATGTCAAGCAAAAGCACACACTCTCAAACCAGTTGACTGCAGTGAGAATAAAACTCCTACCTAAGTACACAGACTACAGAACTCTGTATTTAAGACAAGCAGCAAAGCCCAAATCAGACTTGGAGTGTCTCAGACAACACTTTATAGCTGATGACATCAGCAGTGTCTGGTGAAGAGACTATGGCAATAACAGTGTCCCACATATTGGTGCAAAATGCTCTCTGTAATGTCAAGCAAGTGAGCGTGCATACACACACACACACACACACACACACACACACACACACACACACACACACACACACACACACACACACACACACACACACACACCAGTTGACTGCAGAGAGAATAGAACCCCTACCTAAGTACACAGACTACAGAACTCAGTACTTAGTGCTAGCATCATGGCACAAGTCTGCATTTTACAAGGTTGGAGGACAACTTTATAGTGGATGGCATCAGCAGGGCATGTTGGAAAGAAGATGTTGGAAGGTTTGCATGAAATAGATGTGTAGGCATGTGCAACTATCAACATACTGTCAATCCATGGGATTGGAGTGGTTTTGGCCACCCACACACACACACACACACACACACACACACACACACACACACACACACACACACACACCTGCAGTGAGAACAGAACCCCATACCTATCTAAGTACACAGACTACAGAACTCAGTACTTTACATTAGCATCACAGCATAAGTCTGACATTTAAAAAGCTGCAGGACAACTTATAGTGAATTACATCATCAGGGCATGGTGGAGAGATGATTTTGAGATACATGCATGAAATGGATATGTAGGCATGTGCAAGTATCAAAATACTATCAATCCATGGGATCGGAGTGGTAAGTGGTAATTGTAGGATGCACACCTGCTTTTCTGGCTAGACTCACACAAACACACACACACACACACACACACACACACACACACACACACACACACACACACACACATGCGCAGTTGACTGCAGTGAGAACAGAACCCCTACCTAAGTACACAGACTACAGAACTCAGTACTTTATGCTAGCACCACAACATAAGTTTGACTTTTACAAAGCTGCAGGGCAACTTATAGTGGATGACATTAGCAAAGCATGCTGGAGAGAAGATGTTGGGAGGCATGCATAGGTTTATAGCTTCATAGGTTCATAGGAGGTTACTAGCCTAATGGCCCTAGGGCATTTACAAGCCTAGCCATGTAAAAACACAAGTACCCTTGTTGAGCATAGCTAGATGGTTGTTGCCAACAGAATGATTTTCTGATCAGCACTAACTGCCTCTGTCCATGAGGGATATAGGTGCCACTCCAGGGGTGAATTTACAATCACCCATCCAGCAGTCAAGGTTGCGCTTGAATAGGGTCTTTGAGGAGAACCGCTTCACTTGCAGTATGAGCCTATTACAGAGGAGTGGCAATCACTGGGAGATATATCTGTCTCCCCGGCATGTTCTGCTTATGTCACAGGCTAGGTTGAGATCTCTATAGTAAGTTATTCTTGTCCCATTTGATTTGCAGATGTCTAGCATTTCCAACAGAGCAGGGTCTGAGACTGCTCTGTAGGCCAGGCATAGGTCACCTCACAGCAGCCTGCATGATACTGAGTACAGTGACAGGTCTTTCAGTCTTTCCATGTATGTCATGTTTTGTAGGTACTGGAGTCTCCCGGTCACAAACCTATGTGTTTTCCCCAGTTGCTGCAGGAGTCTGGTGAGGTACAGACAGAGGGGAACATTGTACTCAATTAGTGGCCTGATAATGGATGAGTACAGTAGAGCTATAACCTTCCTGGTATTGGATGTGATGCTGTTATTTATGAGGTGTGTAATGTAGAATGTGCTTTCCACCACTATGGACACATAGTGACTGAAGTATAGATTGCTATCAATATGTGTTCCCAAGTCTCATTACACTGTGTTTGAGCTTACAAGGGTGCTATGTATATCATAATTAGCATGGGTACTTCATTGCCAAAGCGGACAATGAGGCATTTGTTGCTTTAAGGTTCAGTCTCTGAGTTTGGCACCAATTGTTTGTCTGTGTCAGCCCTTTCTGTAATATGTTAGCATCATTGGAGAACTCTATATCATTGCGCCCAGTCATCTGCAAACTTGGTAAGCCACAGGCCATCTACCTTTGTCTTTACTTCAGAGAAATAATTTCCAAACAGTTGAGGGCCCAGAGCACAGATCCTTGTGGTATTCCACTGGTAAGTGGTCTAGTGGTAGAGGTGCAGTACCCAACTTTGACAGTGTGCGCTCTGTCAGTGAGCCAGTTGGCTATTCATCTACTAATGTATGGGTTAATCCCCATATGGTAGAGTTTCTCTATGATACCTGAATGGAGGATAGTGTCAAAGGCCTTGGACAAATCAACATAAGCAATATGTCCTGTTATCCCTCATCCAGGTCTTTGGGGACATTATCAAAGAAGTTTATTAGGTTTAATAAGCATGATGTACCCTTCACAAAACCAAAATGGGCCAGGTCATATGTGTTATAGGTCACCTAAGTCCCTGTTGATAAGGTCCATGATGATTCCTTGTATAGCCTTGAAGAGATAACACTGTTTAGGCTTATGAATCAGTAGTTCTAGTTCTGCATGTTACCAGATTGATGTTCATTGCACATCACACAACATATCAATTTATGTAGTGTAGTTCATATATGTGAAAAAAGTACTGAGACACCAGGGTTGCAGTGCTTTGGGAGAGGCAACACATGGTGGTATTGTAAGCATGTGACATATTGTTAGATAAGGCCTTCAGTTTGTTATGTTTCCACATGTAATTTCATGTCATAAACAGGAAATAGACAGTAAACAGCAGTAATACATAATAATATTTAGTTTTCCATAGTGAGCAGCGGTTTTGCGCAATGGTTGGCAAAGTGTGTGCGCATGTGAGATGTACATTTCCATTCATTTTCCCTGTTTGCACATATTTAAGCAATTTACAAATGCAAGTCGCATTGCTAAAAGTTGAGAGTTAGTGCTGAGTCTATGAAACAGACCTACTGCTTAACTGACTCTGTGGCAAAAGGTGTAAATGCATTGACACATTTCTTTTTATGCCCAGATGATGCTGGGTTCAAATCCAGGTTTATCTAATACTTTTAAATAAACAGTGATAAGTCAATGACATTAATTGTTTATAGTACATGTGTTGCTGTATGCTGGCATAGTGCAACAGGGTAAAGCGGCATTGTGCGGAGGTAACCACATAATTGTACTGCTGCTTACTACTGCTTGGAATTACTGCATGATACCAAACTCCATGCAAACATAGGGGCCAAAGAGTGAAGGGATCCATTATTTTTTCTGCTACTTTTTTGTGTTTTGTATAGGATTCTATTTTTTGACAAGATTATAGGTGTTAAAAAGGGGTAGGTAGGAAAGTGGGGAAATGAGGAGCAAGCAGAGAGAAGAACAAAGAGAAAGCAATACAGGAATGTGTAGGAGGTGAGTAAGAAGAACCATAGCTAGCCATTTCTTCAACAGTAAAAGCTGATCATATGTGCAGAATATTAGGGGAATTTGGACTGTCACCTCCAGAAAGAGAGGAATGACAAAAACACAATTATGCTGTATAGCCAACTGGACCGAATCAAGTGTGTCAAAAAGACACATGTGAAATGGAGAGTTTTGTATGGGATGATTTTTTTTTTGTAGGACAAGTGCCCACTTTTTAAATTCAGTAAGATAGGACTGCTTGATAAGGAACATATGTATGTCTGGATCAGGTAAGTTGGGTAGGTGAGGAAGCAAATGCAAACAAACAAGACAAGAAATAGGGAAGGTGAGGGACACAAATGTGTGGGGGACACTATGATTGGGGTGAGGGAGGGGACAGTACAAGCTCATGCCTGTCAAGCTTGGAGACAGTGAGAAACAAATCCTCACCCACTGGAGTGCCATCAATGTCCCCTTACTCCACTGGAGGCTGGAGTGCTTGACATCTTTTTCTCATATGGACCATGAGGGAGAGCAGCTTCTCCATCCAGCATAGGCGTACACCAATGGTACAGTACACAACCCTACACACCAACCCTGGCATCTCCCTGCAGGTGATGAAATCACCATCTCTGTAACTGCTCCCAGAGGGTACCACTGCACCAGCTTCCAAGGCAATGCTACCTGAGGGCACAGGTAGTCCAGAGGCACCCAATCCAGTGCTGCCAGGTTGGCTCCCAGACATGCTGGGCATCAGTTCTGGAGCCTGTGGAGTGGGGGCAGGTTACTCCACTGAGGCTGGCCTACCTCGCTCTGCTGTGTAGCATTTAATGATGTGGTACACATGGATGACATGGAGACAAATTGATGACACATAATAGAAAATAAAAAAGAGAGAGAAGGATTTGGGTGAGAGAAAAAAGTAAAATTAATACCATCATATGTGACATGCAATACATTAACACAATTATAACACTCTTTTATCTGAAATATTACAGTTAAGTATATGTCCTAACAGATACACACTATACTAGAGATTGTTGAAAGTAATCTTTGAAATGTGCATATATTCCACATATGCATGTTCCAATATACAGACTACAGTTTACAGCGGGGCATTTTTGACACTGGCAGAGAGTTTTTAATTTAATGTAAATATTATTAAAGAAATAACAGTATTGTATAGTTGGGAATCATGGTATTTGAACCCACAACGTCTGGCTACAGTCTAATATATGACTCATATAATTGGTTTGTGCTACAGACTAATGCATGCATACTTGCTTTTACAGTTGGGATATGCATGCTCAATTTCATAATTTCATACAACTGTATAAAAGATGCAATAAGCTATCATTAACATTTAAGCTAGAATAACACTTCTCTTCTGATGCATATATATATATATATATATATATATATATATATATATATATATATATATATATATATATATATATACCACATACTTTCCTCAGTCTGTCCACTCACACTCACATTCAATGGCAGCTGGGGAAAGTACAGAAAACAACAAAAGAGTGTTATGCAAACCAGTCTTACTTATATTTAGCTTTCTAAGTCTTACAAGTGCTCTCTTATTGTCATACATACACAGCTGTTGGATGTCTGCAGTCTCAAACTCATTCAACCAATGGTTAAGGGTATCTCTGTTTTGCCTCTGTAGGTCATTAAACTGATGCCTACACTGCTTTCCAGTGTGTGAGAAGCCAGTGGCACTGGATGCAGCCTGGGCTAAACTATTTCATGTCTCAAACTTGCACTTGGAGCCAGAATAGTCCCCCTGCAGAAGTATTTGGCTGTGGTACTTTACCAAGAGTTCAATAAATATCCTGGACACCTGACCTCTATGTTCTAAACTTGGGACCTTACTCTCATAGCCGTATCTACCAGCTGAACTAGAGCAATGGAAACTGATTTTTTCCCACCAATTCCATTTATCGCATTTACTGGTAGTGTGCAAATCTGAGCAATGATGCCAATGGGGTTTGTGGGACATTAAGAGAAGAGCAGCAATGCAAAGCAGGGATGAATTAAATAATTGAAATTGGAATATTAATCTGACACTTGGCATTAGTTTCAGCGGTCTCAACTGATGTAGCCTGCAAATGCATATTGGAAATTGGAAGGTAGCTGTTAGGTGAGTTAAGTTTGCAGACGTGGACTGGGGAAATAAATGCAATAACCTGACACATTTCTTTTTGCCTTTATACAGTTAGGAAAATTGATTTTTGCACCATGGGATTCAAACCTAGTCATAAGGGACAAAACATTTTCTTCCACAACATTGGTTTTTCATTGTTTCCATAGAACAAGTGCTGCTCAGACATAGTCAGGAATCATACATAAATACAGGTGACACTCTGAGCTGTTACACATGTGTGTATGTGACCTGACATGATTGTTGGATCCAGTTGTGCATGTATCTTATGTAATTGTGAAGGCCATACAAATCCAGATAGCAGAATTATACTTAAAGAAATAGTAGATAGTATACCCTTAGTCGTACATCTGAAAACACAATAATGGTGTCTCATCCATCATACATATAATTCATATCAGCTTCATTATCTAAAGTGTTATAAGTGAAAGTGAATATAACGGGAAGTGGAACAAGAGTAAAAATGTGTGGAATTTTCTGTATTAGAAACCAGAACCATGTGTATGGCAGTCATGCACTTATAACTGTTGCCACAAGAATGTTGAAATAACACTTGTTTATTTTTCTGTTCATTGCTAAAAACTGCACTGTCACAACATTAAAAACAGGCTGCCCAGCCTGTACTAAAACCCTGGATCATTTGTACTCCAGTCTTATGTTTACACCTGCTGCCACAGGACTAAGTCACATGACATTTCCTAATTTCCTTATTGTTCTTAAGGTCTCTGTGTTAACCACCACTCAATGCCACTTAGTGTGTTTGCATAGTGCCCAAAAGAATTAATTGAAGTGTATCTGGCTTCAATTACTGGCTGTCTAAGTCCTGTCTGCAGCTGTTCGATGGCTGCAGCTGTTTGGGAACCTTGCTAACCTCCTCGCAATGCAGCTAAGCGCAATTGTGCAATGGAAAACATAAATTGTGACCTTTGTCCTTTTACAGACATCCTGTTTGCAGGTGTTCTTCAGGTGTTCTGTCTGCTTCCTGGGTGGGCCCACTAGTCCAGTTTGTGCACTGCGACACTTCATGCAAACAAGATAAACACAGCCAAACCTGACATTCATTTTTCTCCATTTCCCATGTTTGCACCAAGAAGTGCATCATGCAAACATTGCCCCCCCAAAAAAATGAAAAAAAAAGGAAAAGTAGTTGAAATGAGGAAAAGCAATCTATGATATACACACTACAAAGTGTTTGTACACATGAAATATTTCTACATAGGTCTGGATTTGAACTCTTACTCCAATGAATCTTCAGAACACAGTAACAGTGCCTTATCCCTCTTTGCCACACAAACACCTTTGCAGCAAGGAAATCATTCTGCATACAACCAGCTGCAACATCATCTACAATAATATAAAACCATATAACAGTTATTTGTACATTTATTAATTTTGGATGTAGCACATTGAGTGATCCCACAAACCACTTATGAGTATTGCTTGCAAATATGCAGCTCTGTCTTACCTCTCTGTATTTGTTGCTCATTCTTCTGTTATCTGACCAATAATCTGAGTAAGATATTAGTCTGTAAGCCATTATATATCATTGTCCTTAAAATGTGTGAGGATATTAAATGGCAATAATATAATATGCAGTTGCCAGCAAATGAAGGGGATGCTGGATGTTAATGAGCAGAACCTGTGAATTGTGTGCTGCTTACTTACATTTACAATCTGGACAAAAGTGCCTCTAACACTTTGTAAGTCTAACCTAACACACCCACTGGATATAGGATAGTCTATGTTGCCGTTGTATTTTTTTTCCCTACCAGTAATCATTCACAGTTGCAATCCATTAAAAACACACACTGAAGGAGTGCCTGCACTATGTTTACATTAGAAACATGGAGCCAAGTATTTGGCAATTGTTATGAGTGCCACCTAATTTGCATCTTCACGTCCTGACAGCCCTGAACCTATGCCATAAAAATGCAACTGTGCAGCTTGGGAAATTGAAGGTGAGGAGACTTGTTTATGTGGAGAACACAGAAAAGAGGCTATTACTTTGGGGTATATCTGCACAGAAGATTACTGAACTCGAGAAAGTATGCATTTTGTCAGCTATATACTGCATGTGCTGAAAAGTATTTAAGAAAAATCTGTTTAATAGTTATATATATATAATTTTGTTACCCCTTTCCCCATACAGACAGCACAATTCAGAGGGAGGACTCGTTCCATGAGTCGAGGTCGACAAAAACGGAAGACCTCAGACACAGACATGGAAGGCCCCACATTGAAAATTAATCCATCGTGATTAATTTATCTCACAGACAGCTTAGTGCAGATGATGAGAAGGTACTTAATAGAGGCCTTAGTTTCATTCCCAGTCGCAGAAGTGAAATTTCTGACTCCATCATTGATGTAAAATTATTCACAAGAAATGTACAACTCAAGCTGGACTATGGTAGAAGTGCAAGCGAAGTAAGCAATGTTTTCAAACCAATTAGTTCTTATGTTCCGTTGCTACACCCTGTACTAGAGACATTCTCTAAACTTGTAGAAAATGACTTACATAGTTATTATAATAATAACACTAAGAAGTTTTATAATAAAAATAATCTCAATCGAGCAGAGAAACAGGCATTACAGGATTTACAGAATGATGGTTCCATCATTACTACAGATTATGAACACTATAAGGGAAATGTGAACCAATTATTGAGTGATAGTAAGTCTTATAGTAGATTGAGTAGAGAAGATGTGATGAAGAAAGTGTATATGGTATATGCCATGATAGATGATTTATTAAAAAGTTCAGTTATAGACAAAAGCATATACAAATACCTGAAGGTTGAACACCCACTTATACCTATATTAAAAGGCCTTCCCAAAGCACACAAAGATTTATGTAATCCTCCCATGAGACCAATTGTCTCGGGACAGGGCTGGTTAACTGAACCATTCTCGTTATACATAGAGTACTTTCTGAGACCTATAGTAGATGAAAATCCTTTTATCCTTAAGGATAATAAGAAGTTCCTTCTACAGTTCTATGAATATATTTCTAAGTTAAATGAAGGGGATGATTATATCTTTGTTACATTTGATGTGAACAGCCTCTTCACAGTTATACCCAATGAAAGAGGTGTTCAATGGACCATGCATTACTTACAGAAATATACATGTTTGAACAAGGATCTGATATAATTACTAGCATTGTTTCTAGAGACAGTTTTGGAGAACAATGTCTTCATTTTTGATGGAGACATATACATTCAGAATGATGGCGTAGCTATGGGCACCAGTTGTGCCAATAGCTACGCCAACATTGTAATGGCCCATTGGGAGAAGGAGATACTTTTTGTATCAGAGATATTTAAACAGCATGTGAGTTTCTATAGGAGATGATCTCTTTTTGGTGTGGAGAGGTAGTGAGATGGAATTACTAGAGTTTGAAGAATATTTGAATAACTCTGTGGAATTCCTAAAATTCACCTCAAGTCCGTCGAGGGAGTTCATTGCATTTTTGGATGTTAACATTATGAGATTGAATAATGGATTGGTGAACACCTCTATCCATAGAAAGAAGTGTTATAGGAACACACTCCTGCACAGGGACAGTATGCATCTCAGACATGTCTTTGAGAGTGTGGCTAGGAGTCAATCGATGAGGGCATCCAGACTCAACCCGACAGATGAGGGTTTTAGACTGGAGCTGGATGGGTTGAGCCAGAGGCTACGAGATAGAGCCTATAGGACAGAAGAGATTGAGAAGGCCATTAATACTTGTATTGAACTCAGAGAGACAAGAGCGCGCCCGTACTTTTCCAGTCATAATTATACAGCAATGAATGAAATGAGGAAGGATATACTTAGTAGTGTTGACACAAAAGAACGTGCCTTAAGTATACCAGTTTATTTCACTTCTGACGTTAATAACATTAGGAGAATAATAGGAGAACGTTGGGATGTTCTGAAAGTAGATGATGAAATCATGAGGTTGGTGGGTGATGAACCTAGATTTATATATAAGAATGTGAGGAACATCAAAAGGTTATTTCATGGCAGGCCAACCATTGGTAAGAAAGTCATAGCTTACAATACCATTCCTTGTGGTAATTGTAACCAATGTAGCTTCATTAACACTGATACCACATTTAAATCCCCTCATGTTCATAAAGAATTCTTTTTTATGACAGGAACCACCTGTAAGAGCATTAATGTGATATATCTGGCACAGTGTGAAGCATGTTACGCGTTTTACATAGGTAAGACTAATAGAGAATTTAGATTCCGCATTAGGGAACATACATACCATATTAGGACTGGTCAAGAACACAATGCCTTAGCCAGACACTGTATGGAGACTAGTTTGATGCATAGGTTTAGTTTATTTGTAATTCAACAGATTCAAACTAGTCCTAGAGGTGGGGATTTGGAGGGCTACACTTTGGAAATGGAACTGAGATGAATAATTCGGCTTAGAGCTGATCACCCACCTGGTTTGAATGATAAGATCAACATACAGACAATGTTAAAGAGACGGAAATTGAGGATAAAAGGAAAATGAGATAAGAGTTAAATAATTCAGGAAAAGATGTTAACCCTAGATGCCAGATTTTTATTAATCCGACATCATTTGTTAATGTTTTTGTGTTGGTAGTTTGTTTACATTAGGTTATATCTACTTACCATAGGATAGCTGACAGCATTATATATGTTCATGCACATTTTTTATTTGTATATCAGCTTTAGTGACTGGATAACAAAACGTGTTCTTGTTTTAAATACAAGTTTTGCACTAGGATGTATGAGGCATTAATATACATATACATACCAACTATGTGGATAACAACAATACTCAGATTATTTTATATATATTTTATATATACATATGGTTTTTATACACATTCTTAAGGTACTTTATATTTTTGTAGAGTATAAGCGCTTGTTCCTTTAAAGTTATATGCGCATTTATGCCCTAATCAAGCACATAATGTTTTTATTGAATGCAATTAAGTAATTATGCTTTTAATTGGAAATGGTATATAAATGACTGTTTTTTAGGTTTTGAATACAGTCTGATGAAGCCGAGGAGGTGAAAGCGCTAACTGTACCTAATAAAGAACGTTCGTTTCTATTTTATTCTATTGCCATTAGTGTGATACTTTGCAATTTGCATTTCTACCTGTTTTCGTACATGGCATTTTGAGGAGCCTGCTTGTTTTTCAGTTACCTTTTATGAGCACTTGGACTTTTATTCTGAACTTGGTAACTGATACTTTGCTCGCTTGGATTTGCATTATTGCCTTTAATACCTTAAAATTGAATGATCTGTGTTAAATCAGTAGACATGTTTCAAGGACTGCTCATTTGATAGAACATTTAGCATTTCAAAGATACAAACCAAATATATAAATATTGGAGTCGTCCACCAAAGGTTCACTGCTCAAAAATAAACCACAAAGCAAAATGTACAAAGAGCAGTTGATTCAACAGGCTGAAAAACCTTTTTAAAAGCACAAGTTAAAATAACAAAACATGAGTGCTTTCGGGACTAAGCCTTTCCTCAGATAAAAACACATTCCAATCAGTGGGATTTAAATACATGACAACCAATCACATCCTAGTATTACACCCTCTTTTTTAATGCAGGTTTCAGTGGAATGGCATCATTCAAACCAGGTGATCTCTGTGCTGTTAACTTTATAATCCACTTAATTTCACTATATTCTGTGTGATTCACTAAGTCCGCCCCAACATTTCACTATGTTCTGTGTGACTCACTAAGTCCCCCCAACATTGACATCTATTTCATGCAATACCATGAATGTAAATCCATGACCAGGGTTTTGATTAATATGCTCATAAGGGGTATTGTGGACATTCTGTAACCTAATGTCTGAAAGATGCTTCAAAATCCTTTGTTTTAACATACAGTTCCTTTTTCTCACATAAAATGAAATGCAACACTGACACAAGACTAAATAAATAACATTTTGTCTTTTGCAATCTGCATATTTGTTCAAATAATATTTTTTACCAGTTACAGGGTGTACAAACAAGTTGTCAGCCTTAATAAATGAACACGCTTTGCACTGCCTACATTGAAATGTGTCTTTACATTGAGATATATCTCTATGTGTAGCCCTAAATTCCTGGCTTAATAGATCTTTCAAATTTTTATTCCTTCTAAAACCAAATGAAGGATTGGTTCCTACTATGCTACCAATCCTATCATCCATCTCCAGAGTTTTCCAATTGCATTTAATGATGTCACAAATGCCTTTTATGTCATTACTGTATGTCAACATCAACCTTACTTTAGGACCTTTATTGGGCATAAAAGATGTGTCACCTTCAGAGGGTGTATCTGTGGAGAACCATGGCCTGGCTTTACCCCTTCTATGTCATTTACTACGTTTTATTGTTGCTTCTACCTTAGTTTTTCTATAGCCTCTTTTATTTAAATTTACTTCCAATTCTGCAATTTCTTTCTCAAAACATGCATCTACATTACAGAGGCAAGAAATTCTATTCATCTGACCTTTAACTATATTATCAAAAGTATGCCTCAGATGCATACTATCATAGGTCAAAATACCGTTTTTCCAACAGCTTTTTTCTAAAAGTGGCACCATAGTTTTTTGTTAGCATATATTGGACTATAGTAATGTAGGTATTAATTGTGCCTGTGTTTGTTGCTTATTATTACAGGTGATCCTGACAGTGGAAGTGTAGGACTTCTACCACCTGATGTCAGAGTATCAGCAAACTCTGATGGTAACGGTGGCCAAACAGAGGCCAAGTCAGGTGGTGCAGAGGCTGAATATGACACTGAGCTTGACATACAGCCATCCCCTGAAATTCGATCAGACACAACCAGTAGGCCTACGCCTACCCATTCCAGTGAGCCTTCAGATATTGAACAGGTGGAGGGCAAGGCAATCAATCAGGGAAGTGTGGTTACTGTGGTTTCAGTGCCTGTTGACTCTGGCCATAGCCAAAGTAAGAGTAAGGTGCCACACAGGAGGGTTGTTAGGGGTGCTTGGAGGAGACCTGCTGTCCATCTTCCACCTGATCCAGGTGTATTTTCCCATGCCACTCAACATATGTTTAGGCCATCATAGAGGCACATGAACATTCCCATAGGTCCTCCAAAGAAATGTTTAGGGTTGTAGATGTGGCACAGGCTAACACGCATGACTGTCTCCACCATGTTGCCAATTCAATGGATTGGATGAATGACACATTGGAATGAGCAGTGTCTATGATGGAACTTCTGATGGGAGGGGGGTGTGGTATCCTTGTGGGTGTAGGTCAGCCATATCATCTGCTGTTAGCCAATCTGGCCATGCCCGATCATGCTCCCATAGTGGCGGTACTGTCAATGCTCCATCAGTGACTGAGCTGTGCAACCCAAATGTGGCAGGCCATGGGGTCATGGTCTTGGTCATCCAAGTGAGAAGAGTTCATCCAGCAGACATCAGTTGCATTCAAGTAGAAGCAGTGCATATGACTGTGGGCATGGCTGTGCCAGTGCAACTCCTGGCAGAGCCAGTTCTCATGATCTGGGATGACAATGATGAACTTCCAACTCTACCATGCACACCTCTCACCTGTCTGACATACCAAGACATAATGCTAGCACACAGCTTGGCTTGTTCATGCAGACAGTGACACACCAGTCTCACCTGGAGGACCCATACAGACATACACACAACAGTTACATGGCTCAGCCATGAAGCTTAAAACTCATTTAGTCTCACTGGCTATTTGTTGCTTTATCCAAATGTCTGTCTGCTTCTCTTTCTTATTCATACACACTCACGGACCTTTTGGGTCAGCCTAGGCATCCTGCCCTCCCCACCCCCCACAACACCCTGTGCAAGTAATGATAAGTGTGCCGTATATCTATTTTGTATCTTTAGGATTCAAGAATACATACACTTTGTGTCTAATGCTCAGGGTGCATAGCTGACTTCATACTCAGTATATCTGCATTTTTGATGTTGAACTGTTAATTGTACTTATATTGGTCTTAGAAAGTTAGGCAGTTGATAGCATCAAAATTTATCCATCTTTGTTGTTAATCATCTTATGAGGGTTGCAAAGTTTGAAACTGAAATGTGTATCATTACTTTCTAACTTCTCTCTTTAATGATTTTTCAGTACAAATGTATGGTGCTAAACTGAGGGAATGCAGTGGCCAGCACTACTTTTGAGAGGCATGACTGGGTGAATCTTTAATGGCTGAGGCCTACTACTTAATGGACACATATAAGTCAATAAGTCAAATAAGTCTCTGGTGTCACATGTTAAGGTCATTTCTGTACAAATCTCCCACCCTTTACTTGCTTACACTACCAAGTAACAACATGCAACGATATGTTAGTCATTCATATTATTACACAATACACTTCAGGTTAAACACTTAACTTGTAAATCCAGCAGTTGCAATAGTTTTAGTTCAGGGCTGACTCTGTCTGATGTAAGCAGTACACAGCCATAGGCAGGTAAAGGTTGTGAGGCATGCCTGGCATCAATATTATTGTGTGTGTGTGTGTGTGTGTGTGTGTGTGTGTGTGTGTGTGTGTGTGTGTGTGTGTGTGTGTGTGTGTGTGTGTGTGTAGGAAGAAGGTTTTAGGCCCTTAGGTGATGAGTGAGTGTGCTATGTGTTTTCTCTTAGTCATTGCGAAGGCATATTGAGCACACTTATGTCTGCCTACACCCACAGCAGCTGCTGCTTCCCCCTCCACCTCCTCACCTGCATGTGGCTGTGGTGACCTTGACATTGGTGGTGGAAAGTGTGCCCCTTCCCCTTGTTGATCCTGCTGAATCTGTTTTCTCAGAATGATGCTGTGTAGCATGGCACATACTGTGAATATTTCAGTATAGGTCTGTGGATTTACTGCAGTGCTCCCCCAGATGTATCCAACACTGGAACCATGACTTCAATAGCCCAGGCACACACTCTGTGATATTTCTGGCTTGAGCATGTGCCTCATTACGGTATTCTTCAGCAGGTGTGTGTGCATTTCTGATGGGTGTCATCAGCCATGGTTCCAGTGCATAACCTCCATCCCCAGTAAATGATCCTGTGGGACATCCCCCCAATGAACATCTAACAGTTGGAAGGTGTGCCAGATATGCGAGTTGTGGTAACTGCCTGGGTTTCCAGCATACACATTCAAGATGATTCCCTTGGCATTACACACAACTTAGCAGTTAATAGAGTGGAAGCCCTTTCTACTAATGTGCAGTCTTCTCTGTTCCCTGGGTAGTGCCTTAATTTCTAGATGTATGCAATCTATGGCACCCAGTACTTCAGGGTAGTGTGTTGCAGGGTAGAACTGTTGCATATTCTGGCCCTATCCTCAGGAGTACGGGGAAATATATGTGGTCGCTAGCATGTTGTAACATAGCATTCAGGAATAGATGGAGAATCCTGGATGCTGATGCCTGTGATACCCCCAGCATGTCCCCTGTTGGTTTCTGAAAGGTACCTGTATTCAGAATTCCAACTGCTGCACATACTTTTGTCTCCACTAAGATGGGTTCCCCTCAGTTTGCCCTGCTCTAAGTTGAGGATGACAGAGGTTGCAGAGTTCCAGTAGTGTGTCTCTATGCACCCTATAGCTCTCTACAATTTCCACATCATGTAGATTGAGAATAGTTAAACAGGGTCTGAAAACTCTTCTCCTTCTTGGTCTTGGTCTATTAGTAGCAGCAGCATAGACTTCAGCCTGTTGTACATACATATGAATTAAAGCAACAGCAGCCCCTAAAGTTGTTTCTGCGTAGACTCCTTTCTGTGGCTGTATTCCAATAGGTTTTTGGACTTCACAGGGAAATCCAGCACTGAGTCTACACAGTTGCTTTAAAGCTTGTTGAATAGCGCTTCCATCTTGGATTGGTTGAGTAGCATACAATTCAGCTGCTTATGCTGTAATTTGCATGCCATAGTGTTTGCCTTGTTTGCGCAGCTGTGTGCGGCTCTACACACCATGTAGAGCCACTTATTTAATCCAAAACAGTGTGCTGCAATGTGCACACAGTGTGAATGTTAATGTAGGTTTTATTGAATCTGGATGTTAAGTCTTTTCCTCATGATTGATTTTAGCATTACCATGCACATATCATGTTTCAAACATTCAGCAAATTCCCTGTTTTAATTGTGTGCAAGGCAGCAGAGCATGTGACTTGTTTCAGCTTGGTATAAGATATACTAAGCTATCAGGAGTGACTAGCTTCAGAACTGCATTAATAATTAACTTAGGTTATTGGTATTAATCACACATTTGCTTTCTGCTAGGGGTGTATTAATTCTGTTTTGAACAACTCTTGGATAATAGAGATATGCGTTAGGTCTGGGGGGGGCAGCAGTAAGTTCAGTAATGCTGTAGTGTGCTTATTTTTGTTCTTTTTTGGTCTGTCAAGGTGGTCTTATGCCACACAGTGTTAGTCATACTTGTATTTTCTTGTAAAGGTGTTATAAGATTACCTTCCTACTGTAACTCGGTTTAACCAAGTTTATTGTAGTTTGCATTTCTTATTTATTTATTTATTTATTTTGTTATTTATTACTTATTGATGACCAGTTATGTGAACTGGTCTGTTAACTTTTCGCAGTCATGACCCATGCTCAAACAACAGTATGATGGAATACAGTATATAAGCAATTTACAAAATACAATAACAATTAACAAAATACAATTAGTAATATTAGATTCACACAGGAGTGAACAGTAAGGTGCAATAGGATATAGGACAGTGTTACCTAATATATATATATATATATATATATATATATATATATATATATATATATATATATTCCAGAATATATGGATTGAGTTAGTAAATTATTCAAAAGAGCTTAGTGGATTTCTGGTTCTTAACTTCTATGGGCATGTAATTCCAGGTTGTAGGTCCCAGTCTGGAGAAATTTTTTTTACCAGTCATAGATTTGAATGTGAAAGAGGCTGTCTTGTGTAATTCTCAGATTGTATAAGTTTTCTTGTGAGGGAAGTTTTCTTTTTTGGGGGTTGGGTTGTAGGCTTGTTTTAGGACCATGAAGATCAAAGTGCCAAGTAGCAGCATAGCCCTGTTGGCTACAGACAGCTAGTTAGTGTTTTTCAGTAAACTGGAATTATGAAGTAAAGAGTCATCTAGGAGTATGAATCTACATTTCTTTATTCTATAGGGGATTATTGGGTTATTAACCCAATAGTCATGTTAATCAGTTGTATCTATCAATTGTATTTTGTGGGTATTCTTGGTTGAGTGAAGCATGGGAAAAGAAAGATCATAGTCCAGTTTAGGTATTGATACATTTTTTGTAATAGATAACTGAGTTCTTGGAGAGAGCATATGTGACATTTTATAACAAAGTTTAAATTGGACCAGGATTTTATTAACTATAATATCTGTAGGTGTTAAAAAGGAGAGAGCTGGATCAAGTGTAACAGTCTAGGTATCTATGACCTTAGGAATTCTGTTTCCATTGAGGTCACTTAAGTGGATGTGATGAATATTATGTACTTTCTTTGGACTGAGAAGACCCTAGAATTAGTTTTCTTGTGGTTTATTAACAATCTGTTATCTTGGGACCGCTTGATTAGTTTGCAGAATTCATCCTGAAGTTTGTTTTCAAGGTCACTGTGATTTTTGCTAGATTATAATAGTAGAATGTCATCTATATATCTTATCAGTATGAGGTTTGGGAGCTTGAGGGGAAGATCATTAACAAACAGTGAGAATAGTAAGGGGGCCAAGTTTGGGACCTTGGATTGCCTCTGAATTTAATAGTCCTCAGAAAGAAATGAAATAAAGCTAAGCATTAAGGTACATGAAAGCATCATAGAAAAGTTTATATCACGTTATCAAGGAATTACCTCATTTAAACACACACACACACACACACACACACACACACACACACACACACACACACACACACACACACACACACACACACACACACACATGAAATACTGATGCAAAAATTAATATTCTAGTCTATGTTGTTTATGGTATATTTTGTGATATCCTACACCAAGTCAAACAATCAGAAAATGTAAGATCATGTTACAAGAACTTCTTAGTGGCATTCATAGAGAAGGTCACATATCTCAAAAATTAACCCTTCTCTTAAACGGGAGGTGATATCAAACATGAATTAGATAAAATACAAGTCAAGTTAACTTTTAAATGGAACACATCCTGCAACTGTTTACATTCTCACATAAGCTGCCACTATTTTATCAAGTGAAAGCGTTTATTGTATAACAGCATCATTAATGTTTAGGTCAAATCTACTCTCATTTATTCTTGCACATTGATGTGATAGCTGAAGAGTGAAAAGCTACTCTAAAAAGTGAATGAAATAAATTGTTTGTATTAACTCATTATTTGGAGTTGTATATGTAGTAATGTTCGTGTGTTGGTGTTAAATGTCTTCCCTTTAGATGGCAAGTTAGTCCAAAATGCTACTGCTGTTTTTTAAATATCATTTTGTACATCAGCATTATTTTTTTTTGTTACACACTGAAAAACTTAACAAAGACAAATTATACAAAAAGGAATATGGAGATGGGTTATTTCTTTACTATTTCATACATTCATCTGTTATCAGTATGCTAAATTAAACAACCCTAGTTAATGTTGCTTGATTATGTATTTGTTCTTATTATGCTATTCTCTGTGTAACAATTTCATCTGAACTTATTGTGTTGCACATTCATATGTTGTATTATGTGAGCTTAGGCTGTAAGCTTCCTCTTTACTATAGGAAGTTTGTGACCGTGTAAAAGATGAAAAGGTTTGCTATTATCTCACAATTTTTTTTTTTAATCTGAAGACTTTAAAGCTACTGTCTGCTACTTTATAGTGATGTAGTAACTAAATTTCAACTATAAAGATCCAGATTATTTATAACAATATAGTTAAATGCAACTTATCCTGCTGGTGCTGATATTTTCACTGGGATTCCACTCCATTGTCTTCAACTTCCAGAGTGATATTTTTAATTATTATGTGTAGTGCACTACTGATCCAAGGAAGGATGATTTCCCCAATGCCAGTAAGTGTACTGCTGTTAGTCCCATCCTGTCACTGTTTTCAGGCATTGCCAGGACCAAAGTATTGCTTGCCCCACCAACTTAGAAGTTATTGCACTGCACCAGTATATAGTTTGTTTGGCATTACTTGCTGTATTACATTTACAGTTTAAAATATGTATCTGACTTATCGATGGTAAGTTTAGAACTGACATTTGAATAAAGCTCTATGATCTCACAGCCCTCCTGTGGAGCTTTATAAATGTCTTCCTTTGCTTGCTGTTTGCCTGCTTAGGAAAGGTAGCAATCATACAGTAACTCAGGGTGACTGTCTGCCTTCAGGATAGTAATCTCTTCTTTTACCTCTACAAAAGCTGCGGAAAGATTCTCTCTCCTCTGAAAACAACTGCCCTGTATCAATTTTAGAACATAGAAGGACTGCTTATGAAAATGTAATTAGGGTAACTTTGGGTGCTAGCAAGACACAGAGGGTATGAAGCCCTGTAGTGCTATGAAAGCAGTTGAAGGCACAAACTGGTCCTATTTATTTATAGTTCTAATAGTTCTCCTGGTTTAATCTACTGGATTTTCTGTTTCAAGCATTTTAAGTTGTTTATCATGGATCATCTACTGTTGTTAAACAGGAAATATTTGTTTTGTCGAACACAACAACAAGCAAAACAAAAAAAAAAAAACTAAAAAAAATTTGGAAAAAACAACAGAAGGAATGGTCAGGTCCGATATAAGTTTTATTGAAACCAACTTTAGCACCTGGACAAACAAGTGCCTTCCAGGAGTATAAATTATTAAACACTCACACATCTTGTATACTCAAAGCTCCACACAATTAAACAATGAATCAATTAAACAACAATTAAACATCAATCAGTAAATAATCAGATCAAAAGTTTCCATGTTCATTCATTACTTAAACCATTAGGATTTAAAGTATTATATTTTAAAATATAGATGGTTTCTTTATATAACATTCTTTTTCTATCAAAAGCAGTAATATCATTTACCACTTGCTCTAAAATAGTTGGCCTTAAAAATTCAGGATTGCTGTTATGAAGAATCTTAAAATGCATAGCTAAAAGACTGTTTTCCTTTTGGTGTCTGATGTCTCTAATGTGCTCCTACAGTCTAATCTTAAAGGCTCTTTTAGTTTCCCCTATATAGAAAAGACTACAGGAACAGCTCAAGGCATAAATCACACCATCTGTGTGACAACAATATTCACCATTGGGATAAAAAGGGATGTCATTAATATGTGCAAAATAATTCACCCAATAACTACACACTGAATAATTCCTACAAGCATTATTTCCTTTAGGTTGCATTTCATTGTATACATTTTCTTTAGGTCTAACAAGCCTACTATGAATGATATCCTGGATGTGCCTTCATCTTTTATATGAAAAGATGGGGGGTCTACATAATACATTTTTAAACTCCGTGAACTTGAACAAAAAATTCCAAAACTGTCTAATAATGTTTATTACCTGATTGGTAAATATGCTATGCGCTGTTACTATATACATATTTTTGTTCATGCACATCTTTTCTCTTTCTATTCACAATGACTCTATTTGTATTATTATTATTACTAAATAGTGTGATCCTTAACTTTTCTAAAACTCCTTTATCAACCCAATATGATATCCCCTAATCAAAAACATCTCTATTGTTTTATTCATCCCTATATTCAATTCCCCTGGGTCATTGCATAATCTATACCTGTAATATTTCTCCAAAGGGGAGTGAGTTCACCAAATGGGGGGATGAGAACTCGATCCATGTAAAAGTGATTGCCATAGTGAAACATACGATGGATCCTAGTTTTTATTCTTTTACCTTCAACACCTTGTAAGTATACATCCAGGAATACTATAGAATTTCCAAATTGTAACCCATCAAAATTCAATTGGAATCTATTTCTATCCAAATAGTAAACTTATAATACTTTATTACAAAATTATTATAAAATACATGTCTATAAAGTTATTCAGCTTCAAAGAAACCCATAAAGAGATTGGTATACATGGGGGCAAAAGATGCCCCATGGCAGTACCTGTCATCTGTTTACAAATGTCTTCACAAAAGCAAAAGCAATTATTATTCAAACAAAAATGAATCAATTGTAAAATATAGTTTCTTACTGGACTTTCTCCCAGAAAAAAATTTAAAGCCTCTAGGCCAAACTTATGGTGAATGGTAGTATACAAACTTTTCACATCTATAGAAACCCAATACATTTCTTCTGAAACACTTTATGTTTTCAATCTTCTCTAGGAAATCAAAAGTATCCTTAATAATGGAAGGCAATTTAATCATGTAGGGCAACAGATAATTATGTAAAAATATTCCAATATTCTGTAAAGGGCGGCCACGGTGGTGCAGTGGTTAGCATTGCCGCCTCACAGCAAGAGGTTCTCTGGTTCGATCCTTGGCTCGGGTGCCTTCTGTGCGGAGTCTGCATGTCCTCCCTGTGGTCGCGTGGGTTTCCTCCGGGTGCTCCGGTTTCCTCCCACATCCCAAAGACATGCTGCAGGTGGATTGGACACTCTAAATTGGCCCTAGGTGTGCGTGTGAGTGTGCCTTCTGTGGAAGGTTGGGCGCCGGGCTGGCAACTCGACACCGTAAAACTCCACTGCCATTCAATGTGCGGACAAGGTGATCCGCTGTGGTGACCCCTAACCAGGAAAAAGCCGAAAGAAGAAGAAGATTCCAATATTCTGTAAAAGATAGTTTGAGGCTGAAATTATAGGTCTACCTAGTGGATCTACCATGTTTTTATGTATTTTCGGTAGACAATAAAAGCATACCATTAAATTATTCTCATCATATACTTTTTTATGTATGTCCTGCTTAGAAAAGTAGCCTAACCTATAGCTTCTTTGTAATAACATTCTAAATTCTTCTTTTGCGTTTAGATAACCATTTAATGGCACCCTTTTATATACATTTTCATCTTTTAAATGACCTTGACACATTTTTACGTACTAACTAAAATGCATTACCACTAATTTATTCCCTTTATCTGAGGGTTTAAAGACAAGCTCTCTCTATTCACCCATTTCTCTTAAAGCCTTCTATTCTACTTTAGTTAGATTATAAGCAACCAAACTTTTGTTCTTCATAAATTCTGAGAAGGCTTGTTCCACTGAAAAATTAACCATAGCAGAAAACTGCTGTACACCCTCATGATTAAAGGGAGGAATAGAATCACTACAACACTTAATCTTAGTTGTATCTAATGAGTAATATGCATTGAAATTATCAGTATCTGAAGCACATGTATAATGAAAAAAATTTCTAGTGAGTCATAATTTCACCTTCAAAGAGGGTACCTTCATTTGTCCAGGTTTCTTTATTTACTGTAAAGTAATTAATCAGATGTAACTTTCTACACATCTTAAAAACATCTACTCTAAGCATATATGGCCCAGGCAACACTGTAGGTACAAATCTAAGACCTCTATTTAACACAGAAATGTGTACCTCACTTAAAAAGACACCTGACAGATTTATTACATTTCTTGTATAGTCATTGCTACCACATATAGCAGAGAAGCAATTAGTTCCATCTAGTTTTCTTATTGCATTGTTGATAACTTCCTCGATGATTACCCACTTTTCGTTGATCATTAAATGTTTCTTCACAATTCCATTCTGGTTCTGCGCAGCATTTACCACTCTGAAAGTTATTAACAAGATAGTTTTTGCACCAATGGTAATGTTGGATACTGATAATCATCAATATCCCAGTCCGTAGAGCCTCTGGATGTCTCTGAGAAAGGTCTTGACATCACCTGATCATTCCGATTCCCTTCCTGTTCATTGAAATGTACACCATTCCATCTCGTATTCTTACTGGCTCTCCAAATTAAAGCCTTGTTGTTGTTGTAGTCTCTAGTGTCTCTTTGTAGTTTAGATTTCTTTTTTCTCATGAGTTCCTTTTCTAGTTCAGTTAATTTTTCATTCATCTTACCCAACTGTTGTTCTACTTGGGCCAAACTCATTTTAACTGCTAACAAATTAGAAAGCATAGATATTTCTTTCTTTAATCTAAGCTGTTTCAGGATATCACATTCTATTAAGATAGTCACCCATTCTGTAGTGCAGCGATTCTCTGCTGCTATCCATTCATTGTGAAACCTTTTCTCACTATTATCTGACAAATCAAATGGTGTTGAGGAATTCTTAAAGGTATGTAGCCCGCTCAGTGTTATATCCAACTCAATATACTACTGGAGACTCATTAAGTTTAAGTAGACTCTGGTTTCCTTGACCATTAACTCTTCTAATTTGTCAATTGTCTCAACAACATCTACTGAAAAAGACATGTCTGTTCGCTTCCCTACTGAGTCAAAAGGGTTTGTTATATGCTGTCTTCGACCATCCTCTATTAGGTTTTCCCAATTTTTAGTAGTACCTTCTGCTATATGATCCAATGTATTTTCTCTCATAGGAACCACATAATTTTCCATGCTTCTCTGTGTAGAGTTCAAAATGTCACCCTGAAAAATCCTAGGTTATATACAGATAGATCACTGGCCATAAAGTAGAATACAACAACAAGCAAAACAACAAAAAAACTAAAAAATTTGTAAAAAAAACAACAAAAGGAAAGTTCAAGTCTGAAATACGTTTTATTGAAACCAACTCTAGCGCCTCAGCAAACAAGTGCCTTCCAGGAGTATAAACTATAAAACACTTACACATCTTGTATACTCAAAGCTCCACACAATTAAACAATGAATCAATGAATCAGTCAAACATCAATTAAATATCAATCAGTAAATAATCAGATCAAAGGTTTCCATGTGCATTCAGTATTTAAACCATAGAAATTTTCAATAAAACTTATATCGTACATAGCCATTCCTTTTGTTGTTTTTACAATATTTCTTTTTTCTCCTCTCACTATCATGTATGAGGGTTGTTGAGGGATGCCCACTTGCTATGCTTCTATCTGGATTATCGATATGGCCACTAGTTAAATCTCTATGGAATAAACTATGAGCTTCCTTTGTTAAACATAATGATGGCCAGGGGCTAGGACATCTCATGGTCTATGCAGATTATCTAATTCCTTTATTGCTGTACCATGCCCTTTCCTATACAATGGTTTGAGGGCATTTGCAGGACTGGCAAGTGGTATCTGGACACAAGATCAAACTCCCTAGATCTGTTATTTTTTGTTGTAATTTTTGACTCCCCTTTATCTTTTAGAATATATTTTCAGCCATCCAAGTTTAGAATACCAAGCATACCGCTCAACTGTCCAGATTTTTGCCTCATATTTTTAGTCTGTTCCTCATACAATTTGTTGATTTCTAGTAAACCTTTGAAGATTGAAGTCTCTAAATAATGAAATACATTTGAGTTTCAAACTTTATATCATCATATCATCCAGGAAAAAACATGCTAACAAAAATCCTGTAATTCTAGAAACTTGCTAAGTTTGTAAGAGCAATATTTAAAATCTGCCCCCTCCCCATTATTTGAAACTTTGTTCAGATTTCTTACACTAAGAGGATGAAAGGTATGATACCAAGAAATTATTTTTTCCTTGACTCCAGTGCTATTAGAGACCTTAACTGCATTTCTAGCCTATTTGTCCTATTAGCTGATGGAGTTTGCCATCATGGCTTAGAATTATTCTAATCAAGATGGTCCTCTGTCCTAAACATCTTTTCATTCTGCAGGTACTTCCATTTGATTTTCTCTTTAAACATTTGCAGAACTGAGACAGAGAAATTTTATCACCTTTCTGCTGTCCTTGTAACCCATTCATACAGCTCTGGGAATACATTACCATTTTAAGGACTAATGAGGTCTTAAAAGTTCTTAGTTTTTTAAGTGCTATCAAATTGCTAAGATAACCTTGAGCTAGTAGCAAGTCTCAAAAATTCTTCTTATCTTTTTAGACAAGCTCTGTTTTTTATGTTTTTTTCTCTGACACTCAGTCCTATTTCAATGCACTATGTTAAAAGCGTTTGTCCTGAATTATCACCAGAATTTGAAATATATTAGTTCAGGTCAATACATCAATACCATCTTCTTTGTGCTTCTAATGCCATTACAGACCTCGGATGATAATGTGTTTGTTCCTTTTTATCATTTCCTCTGAGTAGCTTGCCCATGCTCCAGATTCTTTTCCTCTTGAATCTTGTTGGTGATAAGGGCTCCAGTTATACTTTCATTTGCTATCAGATCACATTCTTAGATCTTTCAAAGATGCACAGTAATGTTTTTTGACATGTACTTCTCATCTATTTCAATTTGAGCAACTTTACTTTGTTTTTCTATGATTACCAAAGGGTTCTGTCATCTTCTTAACTTCCACTCTCTCACTCGTATTCTCTTTTTGTGATGTTTGCACAGGGTCTGCTGCTCTTGTTAATTTTCCAGTGCTGTAAACCTTATCTTTTGTTCCATCTATGACAGAGTGCCTGAGTTACCAATGTGCTTCTTTGATGTTTCATTATCACTGTTTCCTGTTTACGAATGCAAAGTATGTGATGTTTCAGTTTTGCTGACATCAGTCACGTAATTTCTTTCATATATCCTATTAACACTTGTTGTCTTGGAACATGCTAAATTTCCATCAATATCCAAGTGAAAGCATACTAAGCAGCTTCGGGAAAAGTAAAGCAACAATATCTACATCACAGATCTTAGGTGCAGCTTGATGCATTTCATCTGGGGACTTGCCAGATTTTGAAACTGTACTGCAACTTGTACATCAGCTTCAAAATGTAGCTCCCATTCCTCAAGTGTAGCCCTCATTCACCCAAGACAGTTTGCATTTAGAAAACATGCCTTTTCCATATTGAAGAATCCAGAAATAATATGCCAACCACAACTTATGGGAACAAAAAAAGCCATTTAACAAATTTTATAGCCATAACTAATATGCCAGCTTTTTTATTTAAATTCTAGTATAAATCAAGTAAATAATAAACTTATTATTAAAAATATATGTTGTGGCATACATGTTGTATGACTGGTTATTCCCGTGTCAATCAAAATGTTAAGGAGGAGACTATGGCTTGCTTCATTTAGTAAATGCCTTTCTTGTGGAGAGTAGTGGTAATCACCCATCAATTTTGTAATGGGATTCTTTCACATATACATTTATTACAGTATTAAATAAAAGAGGGTGTTTTAATATACTGAAATTATCTCTGCAAAGAATCTGGAAATCTCATTTTAAGTCACACTCAACCTACTCTGTTTAATAGATTCAACAATGCATGTTTCCAGGGTTCTGGACTGTCTTTGTCACTGTCTATAGTCCTCCTTAGTATTTGGTGCTAACCCTAACACTGTCCCTTTCCTTAACCCTAACCCTACACCTTACATTAATAAAAAACTTCCTGTAACTCTACCTCTATTCAGGCAAATTTTAGGTTAGTGCTATAGTGTTATTTAATGTTCATAATGGGACAGGGAATAGTTTTTCTTTGTCGGTGTTTTTAGTTCAGTATTTAATTTGTTTGAAATTCTGAATGCTCAAACCTATTTTGAAGATGTTTTCGGTTCACCATTAAATATGTTCAATCATACATAATAGAACAGTTTAGAAATATATGTAATTATTTATTTATACTTTGCTAACCCAGTAATTGAGCTTGTCCGGGGACTTTTCAGCCACAAACTGGGACACAATAGCAAAGGCAATAACAAGTAAGAAATACACTAAGGAATTCAAATATAAAAACAAACAAACAAACAAAAAAATACCACCACAAATTCATTTGACATAGACTGCATGCACAATACATAGCAATTGTGTGACAATGAATAAGTTAAACATTTAATATTTCAAGAACACATACATTATTAATGCTTAACAACACCATGTAAACATTATTATAGATTCATAGGTTCATAAGCAAGTACTAGACAGTTGGTCTGCTGACCATTTCAAGCCTAACCAAAGAACCCTATTGAAAATCTCCCTCTAGCCTCAAGGAAAGCAAGACAAGATAGACTGAGAGAGAATCTGTGGCTGCTCATCCAATTATCTAGATTTACCTTGAAGGCGTCAAGTCTGCTACTCTGCTTGGCATGTAGTGGAAGTTTGTTCCAAAGGTGAGAGATACATTAGAATATGACTCTATCTTGTCAATGTGTCTTATTTATCTGCTGATGAAGGTTTAGTTCCTTTAAATAAGCATATGGTGTACCATTAGTTCTGAGAAAGAAAATGAAATCAAATAGGGTTGGATCTTTAATGGCAAGAAAGGCTAGACATAGATCTCCATGGAGGGCTACCAGTCTCTCTGGATATCTAAGATTTTTGGGGCCAGTGAACTTTTAGGTATGAATCTCAGAGGTCTCTCAAGTTGTGTGATATGTTCTGATAAATACATTCCAAAAGGTGCATTATATTCAATATTGGGTCTAAAAAGATTTGAATCAAGGGGAATTAAGATGTCTTTGGATATAGTGGTCATGTCTTTGGAAATTAGATGGACCTGATAAAAGGCTTTCTGAACTGTTGCGGAGTCACGATGGTAAATGATAAGTAATTGTCAGAAAGAGTAACCAGATTCCTTATAACAGTGTCGATTGTGGGGTGCATCTCCTATATGATAAGTGAACCTTTTTTATTTGCCAATATGACCTATGCTACATTTTTTTCACATTTAATTTGAAGCAGTTATCCTAGCACTAGTTGTTAACGTAGTCTAAGTCATGTGGCAGCAATTGTGAGTCAGTTGATGTTTGAATAACAGCACCCAATTTACATTCATCTGCAAACTTAGTTATCCATACATCAGATGTTCTGGCCTGAGAGGGCCTGAGCCCTGTATTACCCCACTGGTAAATGTTTTGCTTTCAGAAGTGATCCCTGCTGGTTTAATCCCATGGGTTCTGTCAGACAAGCAGTTAATTATTTCTTGGACAATATAAGGATTTATATTCAGATTTACAATTCTATCAATAATGCTTGCAAGGGGAATAGTGTCATAGGCCTTGGCCAGTTCTAGATATGCTGTTTGCACTGCATAACCTCTATCTACTGATTCATTTACTTTTTCTAAGAAATTAATGAGGATAAGGAGGCAAGACCTTCATTTGATAAAGCCAAATTAATGAGGGTCCAGGGACAAGAGATTTTCAATGTCCAGATTAATAAATTGTGTGAAAATGGACTCCATAATTTTACATATTAGGCTAGTGATACTAATGGGTCTATAGTTACCAGGGTCAATGGCTGAGCCACCTTTGTATAACAGCATTACAATAGCTGTTTTCCAGGATTCAGGAATGTAACCAGTGAAGAGATTTAGATTACAGAATTAAGTAGAGGTTCAGAAAGGCCATATCTGGCACTAATAATCAGGCAATCTGGCCTATTGTGAGGGCCCATGGGTGAAGTGATCTTAGGTTTTGAAAGGGCTGTGAGAACTTGTTCCATGGTAATTAAAGGGGGTGCCTAGAATTTTGGAACCTGTGGGATATGCAAAACTGTAGATGGAGAAAAAATGTGCGCTAAATTTATAGGTCAGGACATTAGATATTTCCTTTGGGTTAGACAATGTAGTATTATTGTGGACTAGCTCTGAACACTGTTCAGTGATAGTTCTTAACTTTCTGACATAGTTAAAGAAAGATTTGCAGTTATTTTTGGTTTTAGTGGATATTTTAGGTTTGTACTCAGCCTTGAGCTTCCTAATGGTTCCCTTAAGCTATTTGTTAGTTTGTTTAAGTGTGCTCTTAAGTTAGGTAGAATGAGACTGGTTATAAGGATTAATTCGTTTCTTTCTCTTGATATATAATTTATTTATATGGGTATGTTTTTAAATTTCTCATTATATCTGTTGTGAATAGGGACTATCTTACCAGCACAACTACTTAAGTGGGAACAGACGTCAGAGTCATAGTTTGCAGCTTTGACAATAAGATCTTTCAGAGGAGGATTACAACAAAATTTATTTAAGTTGTCAAGTAACTAAAGGAAGTTTGTTTCTGAGAAGTCCCTAAACACAGAGTTATTTACAGGGAAGTACCACCAGCTTTCTAGGAAAATGTCAGTAAATTATCGTCTGATTTAACAAAACATGATGATGCGTATGGAGCTATGTGAGAAGTGGTCATATTTGAGAGGACTAAATCCAGAATATTAAGAGCCCTAGTAGGATGGTTAACTATTCATGAAAGAGAGTTAGCATTTATAACGTCAAGGAATGTTGGGCATGCCGACCATTGGCAGTGTAGGTCAGCCAGTTTATTGTTGGATAGTTGAAGTCCCCCAATAGAGGTCTTGGGCTTAATGGCAAATTCAGCGAATGTGTTAAGATAGTTATTGTGCTCAGAAGAGGAAATAGGGGGTGTTCTATAGCTAGTTATGAAGTGGTAATTGGTCTTGATTAGGGTGATTTGGACTTTTAGGAGTCTATATGTGAGGTCCCAAGAAATCTGTTTTGAGATGATGATATTCTTGACAAATACTGATACTCACCCACAATTGCTAGTGGTTCTGAAGGTGTGATAGGCATTATGGCCAAGAATAGAGTGAATGTTTTCATTGCTCTAAAACCATGTTTCTGTAAATACACAGACACAAATGTGTTCAAGTTGCAGGAGATCCTCCAATTCAGACATTTTTTGTTAAGACACCTGGTTATTGAGTACAGCCACATTAATGTGTTCCAAATTGCAATTTACTAGGTTTGAATGTCCATCAAATGGACATTCCCTAAAAAAGGCACTACAGAGAGAGCAAAAGCTTTAGTCAGAATGCAAAATCCTTTTTAAGAGAGATGAAGGGTATTCCGAACAAAGCAGAAGACATGTCAGCGACCTCATCCCAAGGTGACAAATAATGGATCTGCCTAGAATGACACCAACTACATTGTCATTTAGTAAAGCCAATTGTCTTGTCTTTGAATCTCAGCATCATTCTGGGTGTTGGCAAAATGTCATTCAAGACCAGTGTCTTTCCTGCTACAGACATATGCACAGTGACCTCATTCATGTCGTTCTGTATGTAATGGACTAGGAATCATCTGTGAACATTTATGGTGGTAAAGAAGGAGGGGATAATTATATTTGTATCACACTTGCTGTCCTAAGGTAGTGACAGACAGACTGAACATACATTTGGACTGGAACCACTATTACAGTGGAACTTAAGAAATAGGTTATCACTGCATTAGCCCACATATTGTAGTATTTGCATTTTCTTTCTTTGAACGTATAGTCTCTCTGTGCTTTTTTGAAAGCCAGTAGGTGGTCTATATTTCTAATATTGTCAAAGAGATTGTTCCAAACAGCTGGAATTATTTTCAAGAAAGCCATTTTACACATGCAAAGTGGGACAGGCTCGGTCTATGTAACTGAATACCATCATTATTTCAAGAGTGTTGGATTGCTTTCTAAACTGCAAATTACTGAAAGGTGGTGGACAATAACTATAATTGTAATATTTTGCAGATGAGTGTACTAAGCAATAAAGAAGCTCTAGCTGTAACAGGTAGCCAGTTGTTTGATTTGAGAGAAGTACAATGATGCTGATATTTATTAGCTTGGTGTATCAATTGAAGTATTTTATTCTAAACCTATTAAGTATTGTGTGCAGACAGAAGTGCAGTTGCAGGGAGGCAGAATTCCACTTTATGGAGGAATGCATTTATTACAATGGCTCATATAGCATCAGAGGTCAACAAGCTAGGTACTTTGTACAAGACCTTAAGCTGGGTTAATACCTTGCTGAGCAAAGCTTCTTTGTGTTCGAGGAATGATATGTTTCGGTCTAACATTAGTAATAGGCACGGCTGTTGAATAGTGATAGCAACAAACAAAGCTTCTTTGTGTTCGAGGAATGATATGTTTCGGTCTAACATTAGTAATAGGCACGGCTGTTGAATAGTGATAGCAACAAGAGCACCCAGAAGGTATGCAGTGTTGAAGGTAAGGATGTTACCTATTTTTCTAGAGATTTTTTTTTGTAGTGAATGGCATATTTTTACAAAGTCAGTTCCATGTAGCTTCAAAATCCTTTTGAAGTTTACCACAAATAATGGAAAACCTTTTGTTGAGCCTGCTCAGGACTATGTTATCTGCATATATTACACACTTAATCCGAGGCAGATCCTACGGTGGATAGTTAAAGATCAATGTGAATAACACAGGCTAATGATTAACCCTTGTGAGATCCCTTACTTTATGGTCCCAGTCTGAGTAGCATTGTAAGATCCATTTAGTTGGAAAGTTCAGTTTTTAAGACAGTTTTCAAAACACTGTACCACTTCCATGAAAAAAATATTTATGACAGTTTATGCAGAAGTAGTATATGGTCAACATTTTCAAAAGCCACGTTGAGATTTAATAACACAGCTTCTGCAAATTTATCTTGCACAGTGTTTGTAAAGATTTGCCCTATTAGTGAATATGTAGCTTTTACAGTACTAAAGTTAGGACAGTAGCCATGTTGCCCACCTGTGAGAATGCCATATTCAATACTGGGATCATATGGGATTGGTTTCTAAATTGCAGATTTCTGAGGGGTGATGGACAATAACAAAAACTCAAGAATTTGATAATATATTTATATATATTTAATCACATACTATTTTTTCAGGTATTTTAGCTACTGGACTGCAGTTGGCAATAAGGCAAAAGTAATTTAGCCTGGTTGAAAATCATGGTGTATTTAAAGTTGTTAGGGATGATTTTGCCATAAGAAACATATTGAAAATGTGTACCAGAGACTTAGTGAGAGTATGGCTAGATAATTTTAGAATTTTGAGATGTAAGTTGTGAAACTCTAGGTTGGAACCCGTGTTCAAGTTTTCAATGAGTGTTTCTGTCTTTTGAGGTAATGGCCCTGAAACAGCACTGGAGGAAATAGACAATTGTGTAAAATTGTGACAGTGGCTGGAAAGAAAGAAAGAAAGAAAGAAAGAAAGAAAGAAAGAAAGAAAGAAAGAAAGAAAGAAAGAAAGAAAGTAGATTAGAATAAGTCAGGTTGGGAGGTTGTAGGGAACTACTGATATATTGGCAATTTATAAAACACATCCTTGCTAAGAGTGCTACAACTGCCTGCTCTTAGGAAAACTTTGGAAGTTTCAAGTTGTTTTATTACCTACCAAAATTGTTCTGGTTGCCCAATATAAGTAGTTTGTACTTGTCTGGCATAGTCAGTTTTAGCACAATTAATTTTCAGACTAGTTTTTTCCTTTTTTTTGAATGTTGGTACATGCTGAGTTTATGTATACAGGATGTCATTTTTTTTCTATTCTACCCAGGTTTCATCTCTGTTTTTATTATTTGTTTGATGTCGGAGTTAAGCCATAGAAAAGTTCTGCCTTGAACTCTTGTTCTTTTTATATACCATCAAGAAAAGTTACTTTGAGGACACATTATATATATCTATATGTATACAAAGAGAGATAGGGAGAGATCAGGCATTCTAGATCCTGGAGATGGCTTTGTTGCTCTAACTGAGGAACTATGTGGAAAAACATGAGAACACTGAGAGATTAAGTTGGCATATCATATAGACTCATTGCACTACGTTGGTGTTTGCAGACTGAAGCTATTTCAGATATTTCCCCTTATACAGGAGTATAAAGAGTTGATGCAAACATTAAGGATAGTACATTCAGAAAAAAAAAACATAAATGAGTCAAGAACTGCAAGAGGGTTGTCATTTAAACTTCAACAGTAAATGGCAGCATACATTGAAGTTTACATCTGAACTGAATTCTGGTTCTGCAGAGACCAAGGTCTACTCACGACTGAAAATACTGCCTGGCAGACACAAAGTTGGTCTGGATCTTTGAAAAGGAATACCTAAAAGCCAGAAACCAAAAAATCAACTCAGAATTCAAAATTACTTCTACAGTAATCAGTATCAGTGTTACTGAACATAATATTGTAAGGCTATACATCATACCTCTAAACTGTCTAGATTTGTATAGAATGTCCAGATTTTTGCCTCATATTTTTAGTCTGTTCCTCATAAAATGTGTGGTTTTCTGACAAATCATTGAGGACTGTAGTCATTAAATAATGACAAACATTTTAGTTTTATACTTCATATCCTTCAAAAAATGCATGCTAATTCAAAACCTTTTGTTTTAGCAACTTTCCCTATTATTATGTTTTGGCCTTTGTCCCCCCATTATTTTTTGCGGTTATCCCTCATTGAGCTAAGAGGTTGAGAGCCATGTTCAACCATACAAATGTTCCCTACAGAGCACGAGAATTTCTTCACTAAAGTCCAGGCTGTAAAATTCAATTGAAATGCATGTCTAGCATGGAAATGTAACTACCCAAATACTGACTGAGCAGGTAATTTAATCAGCACCAAATAAATATGCCCAAACATCACTTGACCATGTTATGCTAAACAGCTTAGAACAAACTGTTTGAAATTTACATGAGGGTGGTAGTAACCTGAGTATCAGTCTAACAATCCTATGATCTTTCTATACACTCCACCTCACAGTTATATCATCTCCAATTCATAAATAAAATAACAATAATATCATCATCTCTAGCTTAAAGGTCAAATTAAACTCATTGATAATTAAATCATCCTTTTTAGACTTTTCCAATGGAAACTACGCTGCAGTAGATGGCATACATATAAAAACTGACTGGGATACTAATCTAATTGATCCAGATAAGTGAATCTGCTCAGGATACTGCCAATGAGTTTTGTCATCCCACTAATGCCTGTATTAATGAACCTGTAACAGTAAGATAATAATATACAAGTATACTCAACAAGAATTGTAATATTAATAAGATATACAATAGTAAAAAAAGGAACTACTTTGCTTTCAAGAATTAAAAAGAACCTTAATCTAAAATACGTCTAGATTAAATAAAGTACAGGAAGCACTTGCATTCTTCCATAGTCTTCCTGATCTAATTATGAGCACAGCTTGTATGATCTTAAAGGCTGGGAGCAATAATTGCTACATCAGAAAAATGAAAGGAAAAATAATGAATGTAACATTATCCACAGCTGTAGGATGTTCATTGTGAGCCATGTGCTGTTCCCTGATCTGGCACAAACAAAGTCCATCTCTAGATCTGGCACTTCTCAGATCTATCATGAGCCTCAATGATTCAGTGTTCTGCCCCCCTCAATTCTAAGTTAAAGGTAAATAAAAAAAAAAGAAAAAAAGGCAAACAAAGGTCATTTTCAGGATCAGGATCAACTCTAAGGTGAGGAGCAAAAAGAATCCTCTGTCCTAGTTTTAGATAATGGCCTTCTGCTTCAAGCTTAACAAACCATTTGCTACAAATACAAATATATATTGTAGCTAGTTATAGGAAGCAGTTTGCTGTAGTTCTTTCTAACACCCACTAAGTACTTCAGGGCTTCAGCCCTGCAGCAGTTATAGTATCAACAATCAACATTCATTTCTAAATGTTGGTACTGCAGTAAAGCCACATTAGAAATAGCTGATTGTGCCACCTTTATTGCTAGAGTGGCTTCCCCCTACTCTAGATATGCTTCTGATCTTATAAATTAGCAATGAAGGGATCACACAGCCACAGCTCATAGCAAATGCATTGCAGAACAATTTTGTACAGTCTTCACAATAAGCAATAAAATATATCAGAGTGTTACAGAAACATGGGGAGTCGTCCTTTATATAACTACAGATATGCCACAAGTAAAATTTGAAACTTAAGCTCCATTAAAAAGTAGACAACACAGATGGCAACTTCCTACACAAAATCAAGGAAAACTATGACTAAACACCTGTCAGTCATGTTAAATTAAATCTTAGCATGTGGGACATCAATGACCATTAGTGACAGGCTGTAGTGGCTTCAGTTTTCAAGAATTTTGGACCATTCATCCTGAACAGTCTTTATGTAAAATCATGATTATAATGAAGTTTATACAAAATGACACAAAGGACCTGTTCTTCTAGACATTGAAATGTATGAGTTTGTTAAGAGGTTATGTTTGCCTTTTCTTTAAAGAGGTAAGAGCAGCATCTGAAGAAAGGCCATATTGCTTAACATTAATCTTGATATGACATACAACACTCTCACTCTTTAATGAAATAACTGAACAATGAACAGAATAAAATGTCAAGTTATGTGTAAATCAAAGAGTACAACACTGGTAAGCAGCGGCACACAAAAGTTGAGGCATAGAACACCCGTTTATCCACGTAGGGGTTACCAGTGTTGCCTGACATGGCTCTGTAGTAAGACCATTTATTTTTGGACTATCTTTCGTAGATGTAAGATTGAAAAAAGGGCTATGTATAATCAGATATGCTGATGACTGCAAAATGGGTAACATAATTATTTCACTGGGAGGTTTGGTTTAATGGTTAAGGTCTTAACATCACAGATAAAAGGTACTGGGTTTTGATTCTGGTCTCTGGTTGTTGGCTAGGTGTGTGATAGTCTGCAGGCTAATAGACTAATATTTTCCTATGAACCTGTGGACAGAAGATGCTGAAGTTCTCCAAGATGGTCTACAAAAACATCACACCTGGTGTAGTAGCAATGTACCACCTTTAATGTGAATGTATATTTCAAATAATAAGAAACAGCAAAAAGGACTTAAATTATGATTGCAAAATAAATGAACAAATAATAAACTATGATTCCATCACCAAAGTTCTAGGGACAGTTACAGATGACAATCTAAAATTTTACCATGGTGATTTACCAAAGTCAGGAAAGCATATTTTATAGCCTTAGTCCCCCTAATTTTAAATAGCATGTTTAATCCTTCCATTGACTTTACTGTACTATTTTATAGCTCACTGATCTGATCCATCAATAAATATACTGTACTGCATTTTCACTTTTTGAAAAAGACACCTGAAAGAAGTGGAAATGATAAAATGATTGTTTACTAACAAACAAGCTTCACAGAGAAAGCTTTGTTTATGTTCTTAGTTTACATAAATGTTAACCTGATAAACCCATGTCCATTTACATGGGTGACCTGGGAAGACTGTCTGATTAAGTGACTTGCTCAGAGTTACACAGTAGGCAAATGAAAGTAGAAGTAATCAAACATGGTACCCTTAAGTACTGGAAGCAGCTCAGTAACAACCAAGAAGCTTAGTCATCTGTGATAACTAGACAGGCTTCATGAACTGTCATTATATTTTGTTTCTTACGGGTTGACCTCGGGGTGGTGCAGTGGTAGCATTGTTGTCTCACAGCAAGAGGTTCTCCCGTTCGATTCTCGGCTGGAGTGTGGGGAGTGCCTTCTGTGTGGAGTCTGCATGTCCTCCCCGTGGTTGGGTGGGCATTTGAAAGACATATGTAAATGGCCGTGCCTTCGTTGAAGGTTGAACGTTGAGCTGGCACCTCGGCATTTGTGAAAATCTACTGCCAATCATTAGTGGACCGGAGTTCTGCTATGGCGACCCCTAACCGGGAAAAGCCGAAAGACAACAACAACAGGATACTTACATTTGACATCTGTGATGTCTCAGCCAGTTGTATTTGAAAGTGTAATCCTATAGTAAACTGCTAGGGGGAGATAACTCTAGGTAAGGGAAAGTAATATTAAAAATAAATATTAACAATACAAAGATGTGACAGATACATGGTATAATGCCTTCCAAGATTATAGAATAAGCTTCCCCTTACTATCAGGAGAAATCAGTCACAAATGTTCTTCAAAAATCATATGAGAGTAGGGATGTGTGGCTTGCCTGAAGCAAGGAGGCTTAACTCAACTTTTTTTTCTCTTTCTGAGGCTTAATATTATCTTTTTGTGTTCCTCAAACCCCCACAGTGCCTCATTTACAATAGAGTCAGATAACCCGATAGCCTTAATGTAGGGTAAGCTGCTAGAGCATTTCAAGATTCTGTAATAAATTTTTATAGGCCTCAACATTTGCAATTGTATCTGAAGTCAATAATATATAAAGGAATGAATGTAAACGCAGAAGTCTGATACTGTATTTAGAGGGGTGGGGTAAAGATAACGTTGCATACTATATAATGATTTAATTAATGACTCTCGCTTGTTTCTTTTTATTTGTAGCAGTTGACTGATTTGGTCCTTGTCACTGATAATGAGTATCTGTTTTTTTTTTCTCTCTCCCTCTCTTGCATGTTTGTCTTTCACCCTTACCCTTTGATGATGGTGGTGGGCTCTATCCCTAAACTACAAGGTAAATGGCTGCACTGTGTTTTAACATTAATTATAAAATGACCCCCCCAATTAATATTCCAAAATGTGCCAGCTGATTGGCCAGCATGCCCGTTGTAAATCTGACAATATACCAAAAGAAAAGGTCCGGTCACCCAGACTTTTTTCCATTGGCATATTTCCAAATTTTAATTTTTTTATTGAAAAAAAAAAAAAAAAAAGCTGTACTCCCTACTCCACAGATACGAGAAAGACAGCTTGTAGAAAATACAAGGGGAATCCGGTACGTGTTAACGTACCCGATTCCCCTTGTATTTTCTTCAAGCTTTCTCGTACCTGAAGAGTCGGGATTGCAGTTCTCCTTCTCCTAAATTGCCCCAAACTATTTTTTTTTATTTAAAAAAAGGAAAAGGAACAAAACAGAGCAACAGAGATCTTCTTTTCTCCATTGCTTACTTTTTGAAGCATTGATGTACTGGGTATGTGTGGGAACGTAAGTCCCATACGCATGCCCAGTACATCAGAAATAGGAAGAGGATCTCTACGAGCTGCGAAAGGACAGCAAGGAGGCATTATACAATGCCATTATTTAAGAAAAGTAAGTATTTTTTTTTAAATAATGTCATTGTATAATAGCAATAACCCACTTCTGGGTGTGGTTAATGCTGGATTTACCCACAGTTGTCTTTGATCACTCGGGCTTCGCCCTCGTGACCAAACCACACCAACTGTGGGTAAATCCAGCATTAACCACACCCAGGTGTGGGTTATTGCTTAATTACATTTGCATTATCTAGATCCCACCATTGTCCTCCCCATTGCCTGGACACCTCCAAGGGAGAGGTAGGTCAATAAAACAATGAATATTTGACAAAATCTTTCTGTTCTTTAACATATTCGTATTGTAAAATCTATTGGTTGTGAACATATTTTGGACATGAAATGTGTGATTAATCAACACGTGATGTTGTGTCTCTTCTATATTATAGAAAGAATAGAGAAAACCACCAGGTTAGGAGATCGATCAGTCCAGGTTGGATCCTCACAAACAAGCTAAAGTAGGAGAGGATGATCCATGGTACTACCTGCCTATATTTTTACCTTCAGTCAGATTGTATTTGTCCTGCAATAAGAGCACCTTGGCTAGTGAGATAAAAACTAAACAGTAAAATAACAAAAACAAAAATAAAACAAAGATTCAAAAAAGGTGATAAATGTGAAAAACTACTCAGGAGACCTCAACCTTGAAAGTACTCCTTTTATGATCAGTTTTTCAAACAGAATGGATAAGCACTGCTAAATGAGTTAACAGTGAAAAAGCTGCTACATATGTGTATGGGTTCCGTTCAGTAGCTCAAAATACTGAAATCTTGAATTTCAGTATTTCGAGCCCAAGAAGCCGAATCTACATAAAAGCAAAAGTGTAGAAGTGAGAAATTCAAAACCTCGAATACCGGAGGTTTTGAATTTCATGCTTCTAAAGTTCTGCTATGGTTATGTATTCAGGTAAGTGTGTGTGTGTGTGTGTGTGTGTGTGTGTGTGTGTGTGTGTGTGTGTGTGTGTGTGTGTGTGTGTGTGTGTGTGTAGTAAAACCACAAAATTCAAAACTTCCGGTATTTGAGGTTTTGAATTTCGCGGTTTTTAGTTTTCGTTGTTTTTTGGATTCCACTTCTTGGGCTCAAGATACTGAAATTCGAGATTTCAGTATTTCGAGCTTCTGAAGTGAATCCATATATATATATATACATATATATATATATATATATATATATATATATATATATATATATATATATATATGTATGTATGTACATGCAAACACATTTTTCAGATGGAGGGAGATGGAGTTATATATGTGGCCTTCCCTGATTAGGTCCTGCTGGTGGCTGGGATCAGCAGGAATCTCTTTGGTTGGTGTGGCCAAAAACTGGGCTAATCTTATGGTTTTTAGTGAGGTAACTACTGAAGAGACAAAGTATAAGACATCAGTAGCAATAAGAAAATATAGTGGAAAACAATCCCATACAATCTTATGTATGTCAAAGACATTATTTTATTATCTATCAGTTTTAAAGTTCAGGAGAAAATTTGTAACAGCATAAAATACATATTAGAATAGACAGGGGTGTATACTTGGATTCTGTGGCACTTTCACCTAATGCTTCATCAGATCTGGCCTGTATTTGAGATATACCAAAAAAGTAGAACAATAGTATAAGTCCATATAAAATGTGCCAGCAATTGTAGATATGATTTATAACCTATTAATAGTACAGATAATGAACATAAATGCTATTAAGTGCACATCTAGAGGGAAATTTAAAGCTCCACTTTTTTAGGAGTGTGACCATGTAACAAGATCATTACTCAGCAGTGAAAATATGCTGTCTGACAGTAAACATTCCACCTTACAAATTAGCAATTTAACCCATTGAAATCTCTCTTTGAGAGATCAGAATCTGTTTGGGGTTATTAAGAACAAAAAACACAATCTTCCGTAATTGAGGGAGGGAAACATTGTCCTTATTTAGCTAGAGTCTAGAGTTGTCATGCTCAGTAGGAATCACCTGCTCCTACTTTGGCTTTGTATTATACAGGTACTGAACTTCTGTGATTCCCAGAAATGCCAGATCTACATTCACTCACTATATCAAGAAGCAGTCAAACTATAGAACTGTCATTCAATAGATAGTTGTCCTTGCAAGTGTTTGATTGTGAACTACTAGACTCAACTCATTTCTTCTTTGAAAGAAAAAAAAATTGAATTTCTTTATTTGCTCATGCTTTTTATTCAGGCTGTCATTCGCTCAAAAGATTGGAAATAGCTCTAAAATGGACCTCCAAACATCTATAACCCCAAGGCTTCTACTCTCAGCTTAGCTTTATTATCCATTCCACAGTTATTATAGTGCACTCCTGGATACTAGGGTGCATTGAAAGTATATATGAAAAGTAACGTTTAAGAGGAATACCAAATTCCTTTCCTTGCTCAGAGTTTTTGTACATGCAATTGTTGGATGAAGTAGTTCTAAAATGCGCTTCAGATCATTTATTAGCTCTTGGCGTCTGGGGTCCTGGTGTCCTAATGACCCCATCTTAATTTGATTATTTATTCCACAATTATTACAGCGCACTCTTGACCAGTTAGGGTGAGTTGAAAGAATGCAGGAAAAGCAAAGCTGAAGAATAAGTCTGAATTTCTTTCCATAATCATTATTTTTTTTCAGACTATCATTGGATCAAAAAGGTGGGAAAACTCTAAAATACACCTCAGAATATCTATAACCCCTATGTATTCTGGGATTATAGAGGCCCCCACTAACCCACCTTAATTAATTTATTTCTTTCACGGTTACAGTGTGTTGAAAGGATGCAGGAAAAAAACTGAAGAGAAAGACAAAATGTGCAAAAAAATAATAAAAGAAATCTGGGTAATGTGAGTAGGCCATGGGGGGGGGCAAGGTGGGATGGAGGCACTGGGGGATGTGTGTGTGGGGGGTAAGCAATGGGAATTGGGGATCACCATGGATCCCTTTTGCAAAGGGCACTATTTCACTTAGGCAGGACCTGTTTATTACCCAAAGGTGAATTTATAAGATACTGTGAAAATGTGTATATTGTAAGTTGCTGGTTACAAGAATGAAAATTAACAAATTTAAAAATCTAAAATAACAAACTCATTAAGTTAAAAGAACTGAATTTAGTACAATTTCATAACTTAATTAGTTTAAAATAGTTTGCTTCAATGTTTTAACCTACTTTTTTTCACCATTGTCAGGGACATATAATACCACCTCTCTAAAATCTGTGTCAGAAAAAATCCATATTGCAACGGTGGAAGGGGGTTACAGCTAACCACACCCCAATGTATGACACTGAAACTCTCACACCTTCCATAATGCACACTATTAACTTCATTTTGTTAAAACATGTTGCATCTAACAATGAGATTGTTTTCTTTTTTGATATGTTAGCTGTCAAAAAAGCTTATTTGATGCTTGTGAAGTTGCAGTTATGTTACGGCTTTTTCATAGGTTAGTACTAGGCTAACTGCCCTTGCAAACCTAGCCAATTATCCCTTGTGAGACTCAAACCCTGCACCTTGTGCTTGTAAGGAAAGCACCTTAACAATTAGGCCACCCTCAAGTCATTTCCTGGTTTATGGAGTATGGGTAAATTATTATAGATGGGATACACATGTAATTGTCAGCTATCATATTTATGAAGCACACAAAAGAATTGGCTATAGTCTCTGTTTTGGGTGAAAATGTTAACATTTCTCAAATGTAAATCCACATTTACTACAGTAATATTTTTGACATGACCAAGCAGCAAAAGACAAACTAGAAGATGTATGTAAAACAATTCACTTTAATAACACATAAAAAATGTAAGCGCTGTCTCATTTTAAACAAACACTTCTTCAGACCAATAAAAATGGAACTAAGAATACAACATTTAAATACAATAAGCTAGACTACATCTGGTGACTGTTTTTTGTTTTTCCATATTTATTATGATATGGCAACAGTGAAAAAAGTGTCCAATATATGAGACTTGTATGCACTTTTAATTACAGCATATGCTCTACTTATTTTGTTTATCAATGTTTATAAATCTGTTTTCCTGTATGAGCAAAGACATTATAGACATATAGTAAATACTGTGTATACAGTGCTAACTTGTAACATGCAATGTCATCTCTTTCATTTTGAAGTGACTATAAAAATGTGTAACCTATTTGATATTTATATTTTCCATATCATACTATTGCAATAATCTTGTTTGCCACAATTCATAGGTTCATAGGTTCATAGGTAGGTACTAGGCTACTGACCCTAGGGACTATACAAGCCTAGCCAAAAAGGTACCCTGGCTTTTGCCACCCAAGAAAATTATTTTCCTGTGCCCCTGTCAAGCAGAACCACAGAAGTAATCCCCGGGGTGAATTTCCTATTACCCATCCAATCATCAAGATTTTTCTTAAAGAGTGCTAATGAGGAGCTCTGTTTGACATAGATAGGTAGTCTGTTCCAGATTATGGGATGTCTCTGGGACAGGAATCTGTCCCTCCAGCATGCTCTGTTTATTGTGGTGACAAGGTTTAGGTCCCTAGAGCATGTAACTCGGAGGGATTGGGATTTCTTTAAATGGAGCATATCCAACAGCTCTGGGTTTGACATAGCTTTTTATGTTAGGCAGAGATCGCCTCTGAGTAGGCGATATGCGACAGAGTAAAGCTGGAGTATTTTGAGTCGGTCTGAGTAGGGCATCTGTTTGAGGCCAGTAATCCTCTTTGTGAGGTATTTCTGCAGCCTTTCCAATTGTTATAGATGTCTTGTGAGGTACATACCAGAAGGAGCATTGTACTCTATAATGGGTCTAATGAATGATGAGTAGAGGGGAACATTGACCTCTTTATTTCTGGATGAGAAACCTTTTGTGATGAGGTGTGCCACGTAGAAGGATTTCATGACCACTGTGGCGATGTGATTATTAAAGGAGAGACTACTGTCTACCTGTGTCCCAAGGTCTCTTATCACACTTTTGGTGTTAAGTAGACTACCGCCTATGTGGTAGTTCATGGGTACAGAGTTTTTACCAAAGGGGATGACAATGCACTTTTTGGCATTGAGCTTGAAACCATGACTTTGACACCAGGCATCTGTCTCAGTGAGGCCCTTTTGTAGGAAGTCCACATCATTACGAGTTTCACTTATGGCTCCTAGTTTGCAGTCATCTGTGAATTTAGTTAGCCAAAGACCTTCTGTGTTAGCCTGTACTTCAGAGAAGTAGAAACCAAACAGGAGAGGACCCAGGACTGAACCCTGTGGTACTCCACTTGTCACTGGTCTGAAGTCTGATTTGGAGTCTGCTACTTTCACAGTGTGGTTTCTGTCAGTAAGCCAGTTGGCAACTCATCTTGTGACATAGGGATTTATACCTAGTTTAGTGAGTTTATCTATAATTCCAGAGTGGGGGATGGTGTTGAACGCCTTGGCGAGATCTAACCACCTTACCCTCATCTATGGCTTTGGTGACTGCTTCAAAGTAGTCTTTCAGGTTTAGGAGACATGATCTGCCTTTTACAAACCCGAACTGTGTGGGGTCCAGAGTTTGGAGATCTCCAACGTCTTTGTTTATGAGTTCCATGATGATACGTTCCATGGCCTTGCAGACCAGGCTCATCAGGCTAATGGGGCAGTAGTTCCCAGGGTCTGTTGTGGTCCCCCTTTGTGGAGTGGGATAACCATCATGGTGCACCATTCAATGGGTACAAAGCCTGAGGTGAGGCTATGATTACTTAGGTGGGGTGCCAGTTCATTCTGTAGTTCGTGTAGAAGGCAGCCTGGGATGTTGACAGGTCCCATGGATGCTGTGTTCTTGGCTTTGGAGAATGAGGTTTTTACCTGTGCAGCCGTGATTACAGGAACTTTGCATTCTTCCAGTATAAAGATGGGCCCTTTAGGGGGTGTGAGGTGGGTAAAGTTAGCACTGAACCTATCTGCCAGGATGTTGGCAATATCAGTTGGTTCTGTATATTTAGTGTCATTGTGCTGTAACTCAGAGCAGACCTGAGTATTGCCATTGAGATTCTTGACAGAGCTATAGAATGCTTTGTGGTTATCTTTAAAATCAGTGGCAATTTTGTATTCATAGCTAGCTTTGGAGGATTTTATGAGCGTTCTCAGCTTCTTACTTAGGCTGACCAGGGAGTTCTTCCAATTGTGGGATTTTACTCTTTTTTGCAACAGTTTCTTTCTGCTGTTGTAGAGTTTGTTTATGGCAGGAAACCACCAGATTGGCTTCCTTTTTTGGAGGATAGCATCTTGGTTCTGTTAGGGAAAGCACTATCCATGCACTCGTGTAAGTGCTTATAAAGTGCATTTGTGTAGGATTCAGTAGTCATACCTCTATTGTCCACCTGCATGGGTGTCATGAAATTTGCCACTTCTGTCTTAAGAAGCATGAAGTTGGCTTTGGAGAAATTTTTTATGGTTGTTTTCCTAATGGAGGGGTAGGAGCGGGATGTGGATGTCTAGGGTGATTAGCTTGTAGTCTGATCTGACCAATGAGGAGCAGACCTCTGGTGCGGAACACCGGTCACCCATGTTGGTAATGTCCAGGTCTAGGATCTTGCTGCCCCTGGAGGGGGTGTGGATAAGTTGATCCAAGGCATTGGAATTGATTAATTCCAGAAAACATTGAGCAAATGAGTTGGTACATGAGTAGTTTTCCCAGTTAATGGTGGGGTAGTTGAAATCACCCATTATTAGGGTGTTGGGTTGTACCTTAATATTTTCCAGTGTATCAAGAAAAGAGGAGTGGGAATCCTGGGGCATGGTGGGGGGTCTGTGGTAAGCTACAATCTGGATTGCGGTTTTGCCCAGAGTTAGTTGAACTTGGATAATCTTGGATGCATTATGCTGAGCAACTAGCTTGGAGGTGTGGATATCCTTAATGAATATGGACATGCCTCCACCTTTAGTGGTTTGGTCTGGGTTTGGTGGCTGAAAGGTGTAGTATGAATTATAGCCTGGTAATGCAGGGGTGCTCTCTGGAGCTTTGAACCAGGTCTCTGTCACTGCACAGATGTTAATGTTCTCCATTTTAAGGAGTGCCTCGAGTGAGTGCATTTTGAGGTTTAGACTTCTAGCATTGCGTAGCATTACCCTCAGATTTTGCTTGCTTGTACCTGTTATGGTGGTGAATTTGTCATTAGAACCTTGCCTAAAAAGGCACTATAGGGGTGGCAAGAGCCTTTGCCAGTATCCAGAATCCCAAGGGCAACAGGTGCAGGCCATCTCTGGAAAAGCAGCGTGGTCTGTCTATCATGTCATCCCAGGCAGACGGATACTGGATTCCCTTAGAATGACACCAGAAGCTTAGCCAATTGCTGAAGTCAATCATTTTGTCCTTGTACTGTGGTATCTTTCTGGGTGATGGCAGGATGCTACTCAGGGCTAGGGTCATACCTGCCTGGGCTACAAGATCGGAGAGCTCCTCCATGTCTCTTTTTATGTAGTTCAGGGAGGTACATCTCAGGTCGTTCACATCAACATGTTCAATGACAGTCATATTTGACTTGTTGTGGAGTGACTTGAGTGCATGCATTATGTGGCCAATCCTGGCACCCAACAGGCAGCTGACAGTAACTTTCTCCTTGTTTAGCCTGGTGAGTGGAACATCAGTGTGCCTGACTATAGAGCCACCTATGACTAGAGTGTTGGGTATGTTATGCCTTATGGGCTGTAGTTGAGTGGCAATGAGTATGTGGGCTATGTGTCATTTGGGTTGTGTTGGGGGTGGAGGTTGCTTTCATTTCTGCTTTGGAGGTCTCAGTTGTTTGAGCAGATTTATACTGAGTGCCTCCACGAATGTAGGTGCGTGTTTTTTGCTTCTGTGTGTGTGTATTGGTGGTGTAGGTTTTGAGGGACTATGTGATGAGTGTGGTATGGTGCAAGTGTTTACCTTCTCCTCTTCACTGTCTAGTCCAGTCTTTGGTGAAGAGAGCTTTGCTTCCAGTTTGGCTATATAAGTGCATCTCTCACAGGTTGTATAGGAGGAGAGGGTTGTCTGTGTGCATGAGGCAATTGCTGCCTTGTCCCAAGATGCCTAGATTCATCAGGTAGACAGGAGAAAACACCGGGACCTGACGTTTAGACATGCCTGGATAGGCGCTTATTTATTAAGTACTAAAAACTGTTTTCCTCTAGACAAGTGAGGAAAGTTGAGTGATGTAGTAATTTGTAGCTAATTTAGTGCTTACAACGAGTTCTGAACAAGTGCTGAGCTCAAAGAAACAGATTTGAGTGCTAAAACTAAAAAGCTGGCTAGTTGCAAGGGAAAATTTGAAGAGCAGACTTTATGGCACCACAAATAGTTTAACCCTAGTTAATTGGGGGGGGGGGCTCAGGAGCTCACGAACAGTCCTGGACACAGCAAATCCGTATCTGGACAACACCTGCCACAGGAAAGGGGGGAAGCAAGCTTAGAATTTTTTTGTCAGTAATTTTTTTTTAGTAAAGTGGAAATGGAGAAAGCTGGAACAGAATTTAATTCAAGGTTAAGAATCTGAGTAGGTTGCTCTTCACAAATGTTCTCTATTAGTTTGTAAGTGTAACCTTCAAGTGTTCAAGTGTAACCTTTTTTACTTTTGGAGTGTTGCTTCACAACCTCTGTTGAAAATATACTGCACATAGTGGGACCATCATGCTTAATAAATGCAAATAAGAAATTTAATGAAGAAGTTACAGGTATGAGTAAAGTTGAGGATAAAATACAGTGAGCTGTAAAAGACAGTTGTAGTAGGTTATGGTGTTTGCCAGAGTCACCACTTTATAACTTTGGAGAGTAAAACTTGTCTCATATTCTTGGGAGCTTGCACACTTGCAACTCCAGATAGTATGTATAGGAAAAAGAGGTTGTGAGAAGTAGGTCCAAATATGGTGTCTCTTGTGGAGGGTGAGAAAATGATTAACATTTTTAAGAAAAAAAGATTTACACATTTTTTTCTTCATTTTAGGATTTGCCTATTGGCATACATAGCAAGTGTCAGTGTCCCCCTTAATGGGACAATTAATACTGAAGCACTCAGTATCTTCAAACTGACTGATAGTTGATGGACAGGAATGAAGATCTTCTTTTGGCTGCTCTCATTAGGGGTTGCCACAGCAGATCAACTGTTTCTATTTATTCCTGTCCTCTGCATCTTGCTCTGTCACACCAACCACCTGCATGTCCTCTCACCACATCCATAAACCTTATCTTAGGCCTTCCTCTTTTCCTGTTACCTGGCAGCTTCATCCTTAACATTTTTCTCCCAATATACTCCTATTCCCTCCTCAGCACATGTCCAAACCAACGTAATCTTGCCTCTCTGGCTTTGTCTCCAAACCTTCCAACCTGGACTGACCCTCTAATATACTTATTCCTAATCCTATCCATCCTCGTCACACCCAGTGCAAATCTTAACATCTTCAACTCTGCCACGTCAAGCTCTGACTCCTGCCTTTTTGTCAATGCCACTGTCTCCAACCCATATAACATAGCTGGTCTCACTACCCCTTGTAGACCTTCCCTTTCACTCTTAC